>NW_027464264.1:0-35000 GCF_050947455.1 Rhinoderma darwinii
CAGTGTATAGATATATGCCTGTGTGCTATCAGTATATAGATATATGCCTGTGTGCTATCAGTATATAGATATATGCCTGTGTACTATCAGTATATAGATATATGCCTGTGTACTATCAGTATATAGATATATGCCTGTGTACTATCAGTGTATAGATATATGCCTGTGTACTATCAGTATATAGATATATGCCAGTGTGCTATCAGTATATAGATATATGCCTGTGTACTATCAGTATATAGATATATGCCCGTGTACTATCAGTATATAGATATATGCCTGTGTACTATCAGTATATAGATATATGCCCGTGTGCTATCAGTATATAGATATATGCCCGTGTACTATCAGTATATAGATATATGCCCGTGTACTATCAGTATATAGATATATGCCCGTGTACTATCAGTATATAGATATATGCCTGTGTGCTATCAGTATATAGATATATGCCTGTGTTCTATCAGTGTATAGATATATGCCTGTGTGCTATCAGTATATAGATATATGCCCGTGTACTATCAGTATATAGATGTATGCCTGTGTACTATCAGTATATAGATATATGCCTGTGTGCTATCAGTATATAGATATATGCCTGTGTGCTATCAGTATATAGATATATGCCAGTGTACTATCAGTATATAGATATATGCCTGTGTACTATCAGTATATAGATATATGCCTGTGTACTATCAGTATATAGATATATGCCCGTGTACTATCAGTATATAGATATATGCCTGTGTACTATCAGTATATAGATATATGCCTGTGTGCTATCAGTATATAGATATATGCCCGTGTACTATCAGTATATAGATATATGCCTGTGTACTATCAGTATATAGATATATGGCTGTGTACTAATATATGCCTGTGTTCTATCAGTATATAGATATATTGCTGTGTACTATCAGTATATAGATATATGCCTGTGTGCTATCAGTATATAGATATATGCCTGTGTGCTATCAGTATATAGATATATGCCTGTGTACTATCAGTGTATAGATATATGCCTGTGTGCTATCAGTATATAGATATATGGCTGTGTACTATCAGTATATAGATATATGCCTGTGTACTATCAGTATATAGATATATGCCTGTGTACTATCAGTATATAGATATATGCCTGTGTACTATCAGTATATAGATATATGCCTGTGTACTATCAGTATATAGATATATGCCTGTGTACTATCAGTATATAGATATATGCCTGTGTACTATCAGTATATAGATATATGCCTGTGTACTATCAGTATATAGATATATGCCTGTGTACTATCAGTATATAGATATATGCCTGTGTATTATCAGTATATAGATATATGCCTGTGTACTATCAGTATATAGATATATGCCTCTGTACTATCAGTATATAGATATATGCCTCTGTACTATCAGTATATAGATATATGCCTGTGTATTATCAGTATATAGATATATGCCTGTGTGCTATCAGTATATAGATATATGCCTGTGTGCTATCAGTATATAGATATATGCCTGTGTACTATCAGTATATAGATATATGCCTGTGTACTATCAGTGTATAGATATATGCCTGTGTACTATCAGTATATAGATATATGCCTGTGTACTATCAGTATATAGATATATGCCTCTGTACTATCAGTATATAGATATATGCCTGTGTACTATCAGTATATAGATATATGCCTGTGTACTATCAGTATATAGATATATGCCTGTGTACTATCAGTATATAGATATATGCCTGTGTACTATCAGTATATAGATATATACCTGTGTGCTATCAGTATATAGATATATGCCTGTGTGCTATCAGTATATAGATATATGCCTGTGTACTATCAGTATATAGATATATGCCTGTGTACTATCAGTATATAGATATATGCCCGTGTACTATCAGTATATAGATATATGCCTGTGTGCTATCAGTATATAGATATATGCCCGTGTACTATCAGTATATAGATATATGCCTGTGTACTATCAGTATATAGATATATGCCCGTGTACTATCAGTATATAGATGTATGCCTGTGTACTATCAGTATATAGATATATGCCTGTGTACTATCAGTGTATAGATATATGCCTGTGTACTATCAGTATATAGATATATGCCAGTGTACTATCAGTGTATAGATATATGCCTGTGTGCTATCAGTATATAGATATATGCCTGTGTACTATCAGTATATAGATATATGCCTGTGTACTATCAGTATATAGATATATGCCCGTGTACTATCAGTATATATGCCTGTGTACTATCAGTATATAGATATATGCCCGTGTGCTATCAGTATATAGATATATGCCCGTGTACTATCAGTATATAGATATATGCCCGTGTACTATCAGTATATAGATATATGCCCGTGTACTATCAGTATATAGATATATGCCTGTGTACTATCAGTATATAGATATATGCCTGTGTACTATCAGTATATAGATATATGCCTGTGTACTATCAGTATATAGATATATTGCTGTGTACTATCAGTATATAGATATATGCCTGTGTGCTATCAGTATATAGATATATGCCTGTGTGCTATCAGTATATAGATATATGCCTGTGTACTATCAGTGTATAGATATATGCCTGTGTGCTATCAGTATATAGATATATGGCTTTGTACTATCAGTATATAGATATATGCCTGTGTACTATCAGTATATAGATATATGCCTGTGTACTATCAGTATATAGATATATGCCTGTGTACTATCAGTATATAGATATATACCTGTGTGCTATCAGTATATAGATATATGCCTGTGTACTATCAGTATATAGATATATGCCTGTGTACTATCAGTGTATAGATATATGCCTGTGTACTATCAGTATATAGATATATGCCTGTGTACTATCAGTATATAGATATATGCCTGTGTACTATCAGTGTATAGATATATGCCTGTGTACTATCAGTATATAGATATATGCCTGTGTACTATCAGTATATAGATATATGCCTGTGTACTATCAGTATATAGATATATGCCTGTGTACTATCAGTGTATAGATATATGCCTGTGTACTATCAGTATATAGATGTATGCCTGTGTACTATCAGTATATATATGCCTGTGTGCTATCAGTATATAGATATATGCCTGTGTACTATCAGTGTATAGATATATGCCTGTGTACTATCAGTATATAGATATATGCCTGTGTACTATCAGTATATAGATATATGCCTGTGTACTATCAGTATATAGATATATGCTTGTGTGCTATCAGTTTATAGATATATGCCTGTGTGCTATCAGTATATAGATATATGCCTGTGTACTATCAGTGTATAGATATATGCCTGTGTGCTATCAGTATATAGATATATGCCTGTGTGCTATCAGTATATAGATATATGCCTGTGTACTATCAGTATATAGATATATGCCTGTGTGCTATCAGTATATAGATATATGCCTGTGTACTATCAGTATATAGATATATGCCTGTGTGCTATCAGTGTATAGATATATGCCTGTGTACTATCAGCATATAGATATATGCCTGTGTGCTATCAGTATATAGATATATGCCTGTGTACTATCAGTATATAGATATATGCCTGTGTGCTATCAGTATATAGATATATGCCTGTGTACTATCAGTGTATAGATATATGCCTGTGTACTATCAGTATATAGATATATGCCTGTGAGCTATCAGTATATAGATATATGCCTGTGTACTATCAGTATATAGATATATGCCTGTGTACTATCAGTATATAAATATATATGCCTGTGTACTATCAGTATATAGATATATGCCTGTGTACTATCAGTATATAGATATATGCCTGTGTACTATCAGTATATAGATATATGCCTGTGTACTATCAGTTTATAGATATATGCCCGTGTGCTATCAGTATATAGATATATGCCTGTGTGCTATCAGTATATAGATATAGGCCTGTGTGCTATCAGTATATAGATATATGCCTGTGTACTATCAGTATATAGATATATGCCTGTGTACTATCAGTATATAGATATATGCCTGTGTACTATCAGTATATAGATATATGCCTGTGTACTATCAGTATATAGATATATGCCTGTGTGCTATCAGTATATAGATATATGCCTGTGTGCTATCAGTATATAGATATATGCCTGTGTACTATCAGTATATAGATATATGCCTGTGTGCTATCAGTATATAGATATATGCCTGTGTACTATCAGTATATAGATATATGCCTGTGTACTATCAGTATATAGATATATGCCCGTGTACTATCAGTATATAGATATATGCCTGTGTGCTATCAGTATATAGATATATGCCTGTGTACTATCAGTATATAGATATATGCCTGTGTACTATCAGTATATAGATATATGCCTGTGTACTATCAGTATATAGATATATGCCTGTGTACTATCAGTATATAGATATATGCCTGTGTGCTATCAGTGTATAGATATATGCCTGTGTACTATCAGTATATAGATATATGCCTGTGTACTATCAGTATATAGATATATGCCTGTGTACTATCAGTGTATAGATATATGCCTGTGTGCGATCAGTATATAGATATATGCCTGTGTGCTATCAGTATAAAGATATATATCTGTGTACTATCAGTATATAGATATATGCCTGTGTGCTATCAGTATATAGATATATGCCTCTGTACTATCAGTATATAGATATATGCCTGTGTGCTATCAGTATATAGATATATTGCTGTGTGCTATCAGTATATAGATATATGCCTGTGTACTATCAGTATATAGATATATGCCTGTGTACTATCAGTGTATAGATATATGCCTGTGTACTATCAGTATATAGATATATGCCTGTGTACTATCAGTATATAGATGTATGCCTGTGTACTATCAGTATATATATGCCTGTGTGCTATCAGTATATAGATATATGCCTGTGTACTATCAGTATATAGATATATGCCTGTGTACTATCAGTATATAGATATATGCCTGTGTGCTATCAGTATATAGATATATGCCTGTGTGCTATCAGTATATAGATATATGCCTGTGTGCTATCAGTATATAGATATGTGCCTGTGTACTATCAGTGTATAGATATATGCCTGTGTACTATCAGTATATAGATATATGCCTGTGTGCTATCAGTATATAGATATATGCCTGTGTGCTATCAGTATATAGATATATGCCTGTGTACTATCAGTGTATAGATATATGCCTGTGTACTATCAGTATATAGATATATGCCTGTGTGCTATCAGTATATAGATATATGCCTGTGTGCTATCAGTATATAGATATATGCCTGTGTGCTATCAGTATATAGATATATGCCTGTGTGCTATCAGAATATAGATATATGCCTGTGTACTATCAGTATATAGATATATGCCTGTGTACTATCAGTATATAGATATATGCCTGTGTACTATCAGTATATAGATATATTGCTGTGTACTATCAGTATATAGATATATGCCTGTGTGCTATCAGTATATAGATATATGCCTGTGTGCTATCAGTATATAGATATATGCCTGTGTACTATCAGTGTATAGATATATGCCTGTGTGCTATCAGTATATAGATATATGGCTTTGTACTATCAGTATATAGATATATGCCTGTGTACTATCAGTATATAGATATATGCCTGTGTACTATCAGTATATAGATATATGCCTGTGTACTATCAGTATATAGATATATACCTGTGTGCTATCAGTATATAGATATATGCCTGTGTACTATCAGTATATAGATATATGCCTGTGTACTATCAGTGTATAGATATATGCCTGTGTACTATCAGTATATAGATATATGCCTGTGTACTATCAGTATATAGATATATGCCTGTGTACTATCAGTGTATAGATATATGCCTGTGTACTATCAGTATATAGATGTATGCCTGTGTACTATCAGTATATATATGCCTGTGTGCTATCAGTATATAGATATATGCCTGTGTACTATCAGTGTATAGATATATGCCTGTGTACTATCAGTATATAGATATATGCCTGTGTACTATCAGTATATAGATATATGCCTGTGTACTATCAGTATATAGATATATGCTTGTGTGCTATCAGTTTATAGATATATGCCTGTGTGCTATCAGTATATAGATATATGCCTGTGTACTATCAGTGTATAGATATATGCCTGTGTGCTATCAGTATATAGATATATGCCTGTGTGCTATCAGTATATAGATATATGCCTGTGTACTATCAGTATATAGATATATGCCTGTGTGCTATCAGTATATAGATATATGCCTGTGTACTATCAGTATATAGATATATGCCTGTGTGCTATCAGTGTATAGATATATGCCTGTGTACTATCAGCATATAGATATATGCCTGTGTGCTATCAGTATATAGATATATGCCTGTGTACTATCAGTATATAGATATATGCCTGTGTGCTATCAGTATATAGATATATGCCTGTGTACTATCAGTGTATAGATATATGCCTGTGTACTATCAGTATATAGATATATGCCTGTGAGCTATCAGTATATAGATATATGCCTGTGTACTATCAGTATATAGATATATGCCTGTGTACTATCAGTATATAAATATATATGCCTGTGTACTATCAGTATATAGATATATGCCTGTGTACTATCAGTATATAGATATATGCCTGTGTACTATCAGTATATAGATATATGCCTGTGTACTATCAGTTTATAGATATATGCCCGTGTGCTATCAGTATATAGATATATGCCTGTGTGCTATCAGTATATAGATATAGGCCTGTGTGCTATCAGTATATAGATATATGCCTGTGTACTATCAGTATATAGATATATGCCTGTGTACTATCAGTATATAGATATATGCCTGTGTACTATCAGTATATAGATATATGCCTGTGTACTATCAGTATATAGATATATGCCTGTGTGCTATCAGTATATAGATATATGCCTGTGTGCTATCAGTATATAGATATATGCCTGTGTACTATCAGTATATAGATATATGCCTGTGTGCTATCAGTATATAGATATATGCCTGTGTACTATCAGTATATAGATATATGCCTGTGTACTATCAGTATATAGATATATGCCTGTGTACTATCAGTATATAGATATATGCCTGTGTACTATCAGTATATAGATATATGCCTGTGTGCTATCAGTGTATAGATATATGCCTGTGTACTATCAGTATATAGATATATGCCTGTGTACTATCAGTATATAGATATATGCCTGTGTACTATCAGTGTATAGATATATGCCTGTGTGCGATCAGTATATAGATATATGCCTGTGTGCTATCAGTATAAAGATATATATCTGTGTACTATCAGTATATAGATATATGCCTGTGTGCTATCAGTATATAGATATATGCCTCTGTACTATCAGTATATAGATATATGCCTGTGTGCTATCAGTATATAGATATATTGCTGTGTGCTATCAGTATATAGATATATGCCTGTGTACTATCAGTATATAGATATATGCCTGTGTACTATCAGTGTATAGATATATGCCTGTGTACTATCAGTATATAGATATATGCCTGTGTACTATCAGTATATAGATGTATGCCTGTGTACTATCAGTATATATATGCCTGTGTGCTATCAGTATATAGATATATGCCTGTGTACTATCAGTATATAGATATATGCCTGTGTACTATCAGTATATAGATATATGCCTGTGTGCTATCAGTATATAGATATATGCCTGTGTGCTATCAGTATATAGATATATGCCTGTGTGCTATCAGTATATAGATATGTGCCTGTGTACTATCAGTGTATAGATATATGCCTGTGTACTATCAGTATATAGATATATGCCTGTGTGCTATCAGTATATAGATATATGCCTGTGTGCTATCAGTATATAGATATATGCCTGTGTACTATCAGTGTATAGATATATGCCTGTGTACTATCAGTATATAGATATATGCCTGTGTGCTATCAGTATATAGATATATGCCTGTGTGCTATCAGTATATAGATATATGCCTGTGTGCTATCAGTATATAGATATATGCCTGTGTGCTATCAGAATATAGATATATGCCTGTGTGCTATCAGTATATAGATATATGCCTGTGTGCTATCAGTATATAGATATATGCCTCTGTACTATCAGTATATAGATATATGCCTCTGTACTATCAGTATATAGATATATGCCTGTGTATTATCAGTATATAGATATATGCCTGTGTACTATCAGTGTATAGATATATGCCTGTGTACTATCAGTATATAGATATATGCCTGTGTGCTATCAGTATATAGATATATGCCTGTGTGCTATCAGTATATAGATATATGCCTGTGTGCTATCAGTATATAGATATATGCCTGTGTGCTATCAGAATATAGATATATGCCTGTGTGCTATCAGTATATAGATATATGCCTGTGTGCTATCAGTATATAGATATATGCCTCTGTACTATCAGTATATAGATATATGCCTCTGTACTATCAGTATATAGATATATGCCTGTGTATTATCAGTATATAGATATATGCCTGTGTACTATCAGTATATAGATATATGCCTCTGTACTATCAGTATATAGATATATGCCTGTGTGCTATCAGTATATAGATATATTGCTGTGTGCTATCAGTATATAGATATATGCCTGTGTACTATCAGTATATAGATATATGCCTGTGTACTATCAGTGTATAGATATATGCCTGTGTACTATCAGTATATAGATATATGCCTGTGTACTATCAGTATATAGATGTATGCCTGTGTACTATCAGTATATATATGCCTGTGTGCTATCAGTATATAGATATATGCCTGTGTGCTATCAGTATATAGATATATGCCTGTGTGCTATCAGTATATAGATATATGCCTGTGTACTATCAGTATATAGATGTATGCCTGTGTACTATCAGTATATATATGCCTGTGTGCTATCAGTATATAGATATATGCCTGTGTACTATCAGTATATAGATATATGCCTGTGTACTATCAGTATATAGATATATATGCCTGTGTGCTATCAGTATATAGATATATGCCTGTGTGCTATCAGTATATAGATATATGCCTGTGTGCTATCAGTATATAGATATGTGCCTGTGTACTATCAGTGTATAGATATATGCCTGTGTACTATCAGTATATAGATATATGCCTGTGTGCTATCAGTATATAGATATATTGCTGTGTGCTATCAGTATATAGATATATGCCTGTGTACTATCAGTATATAGATATATGCCTGTGTACTATCAGTGTATAGATATATGCCTGTGTACTATCAGTATATAGATATATGCCTGTGTACTATCAGTATATAGATGTATGCCTGTGTACTATCAGTATATATATGCCTGTGTGCTATCAGTATATAGATATATGCCTGTGTGCTATCAGTATATAGATATATGCCTGTGTGCTATCAGTATAAAGATATATATCTGTGTACTATCAGTATATAGATATATGCCTGTGTGCTATCAGTATATAGATATATGCCTCTGTACTATCAGTATATAGATATATGCCTGTGTGCTATCAGTATATAGATATATTGCTGTGTGCTATCAGTATATAGATATATGCCTGTGTACTATCAGTATATAGATATATGCCTGTGTACTATCAGTGTATAGATATATGCCTGTGTACTATCAGTATATAGATATATGCCTGTGTACTATCAGTATATAGATGTATGCCTGTGTACTATCAGTATATATATGCCTGTGTGCTATCAGTATATAGATATATGCCTGTGTACTATCAGTATATAGATATATGCCTGTGTACTATCAGTATATAGATATATGCCTGTGTGCTATCAGTATATAGATATATGCCTGTGTGCTATCAGTATATAGATATATGCCTGTGTGCTATCAGTATATAGATATGTGCCTGTGTACTATCAGTGTATAGATATATGCCTGTGTACTATCAGTATATAGATATATGCCTGTGTGCTATCAGTATATAGATATATGCCTGTGTGCTATCAGTATATAGATATATGCCTGTGTACTATCAGTGTATAGATATATGCCTGTGTACTATCAGTATATAGATATATGCCTGTGTGCTATCAGTATATAGATATATGCCTGTGTGCTATCAGTATATAGATATATGCCTGTGTGCTATCAGTATATAGATATATGCCTGTGTGCTATCAGAATATAGATATATGCCTGTGTGCTATCAGTATATAGATATATGCCTGTGTGCTATCAGTATATAGATATATGCCTCTGTACTATCAGTATATAGATATATGCCTCTGTACTATCAGTATATAGATATATGCCTGTGTATTATCAGTATATAGATATATGCCTGTGTACTATCAGTGTATAGATATATGCCTGTGTACTATCAGTATATAGATATATGCCTGTGTGCTATCAGTATATAGATATATGCCTGTGTGCTATCAGTATATAGATATATGCCTGTGTGCTATCAGTATATAGATATATGCCTGTGTGCTATCAGAATATAGATATATGCCTGTGTGCTATCAGTATATAGATATATGCCTGTGTGCTATCAGTATATAGATATATGCCTCTGTACTATCAGTATATAGATATATGCCTCTGTACTATCAGTATATAGATATATGCCTGTGTATTATCAGTATATAGATATATGCCTGTGTACTATCAGTATATAGATATATGCCTCTGTACTATCAGTATATAGATATATGCCTGTGTGCTATCAGTATATAGATATATTGCTGTGTGCTATCAGTATATAGATATATGCCTGTGTACTATCAGTATATAGATATATGCCTGTGTACTATCAGTGTATAGATATATGCCTGTGTACTATCAGTATATAGATATATGCCTGTGTACTATCAGTATATAGATGTATGCCTGTGTACTATCAGTATATATATGCCTGTGTGCTATCAGTATATAGATATATGCCTGTGTGCTATCAGTATATAGATATATGCCTGTGTGCTATCAGTATATAGATATATGCCTGTGTACTATCAGTATATAGATGTATGCCTGTGTACTATCAGTATATATATGCCTGTGTGCTATCAGTATATAGATATATGCCTGTGTACTATCAGTATATAGATATATGCCTGTGTACTATCAGTATATAGATATATATGCCTGTGTGCTATCAGTATATAGATATATGCCTGTGTGCTATCAGTATATAGATATATGCCTGTGTGCTATCAGTATATAGATATGTGCCTGTGTACTATCAGTGTATAGATATATGCCTGTGTACTATCAGTATATAGATATATGCCTGTGTGCTATCAGTATATAGATATATTGCTGTGTGCTATCAGTATATAGATATATGCCTGTGTACTATCAGTATATAGATATATGCCTGTGTACTATCAGTGTATAGATATATGCCTGTGTACTATCAGTATATAGATATATGCCTGTGTACTATCAGTATATAGATGTATGCCTGTGTACTATCAGTATATATATGCCTGTGTGCTATCAGTATATAGATATATGCCTGTGTGCTATCAGTATATAGATATATGCCTGTGTGCTATCAGTATATAGATATATGCCTGTGTACTATCAGTATATAGATGTATGCCTGTGTACTATCAGTATATATATGCCTGTGTGCTATCAGTATATAGATATATGCCTGTGTACTATCAGTATATAGATATATGCCTGTGTACTATCAGTATATAGATATATATGCCTGTGTGCTATCAGTATATAGATATATGCCTGTGTGCTATCAGTATATAGATATATGCCTGTGTGCTATCAGTATATAGATATGTGCCTGTGTACTATCAGTGTATAGATATATGCCTGTGTACTATCAGTATATAGATATATGCCTGTGTGCTATCAGTATATAGATATATGCCTGTGTGCTATCAGTATATAGATATATGCCTGTGTACTATCAGTGTATAGATATATGCCTGTGTACTATCAGTATATAGATATATGCCTGTGTGCTATCAGTATATAGATATATGCCTGTGTGCTATCAGAATATAGATATATGCCTGTGTGCTATCAGTATATAGATATATGCCTGTGTACTATCAGTGTATAGATATATGCCTGTGTACTATCAGTATATAGATGTATGCCTGTGTACTATCAGTATATAGATGTATGCCTGTGTGCTATCAGTATATAGATATATGCCTGTGTACTATCAGTGTATAGATATATGCCTGTGTACTATCAGTATATAGATATATGCCTGTGTGCTATCAGTATATAGATATATGCCTGTGTACTATCAGTGTATAGATATATGCCTGTGTACTATCAGTATATAGATGTATGCCTGTGTACTATCAGTATATAGATGTATGCCTGTGTGCTATCAGTATATAGATATATGCCTGTGTACTATCAGTGTATAGATATATGCCTGTGTACTATCAGTGTATAGATATATGCCTGTGTACTATCAGTATATAGATATATGCCTGTGTGCTATCAGTATATAGATATATGCCTGTGTACTATCAGTATATAGATATATGCCTGTGTACTATCAGTATATAGATATATGCCTGTGTACTATCAGTATATAGATATATGCCTGTGTATTATCAGTGTATAGATATATGCCTGTGTACTATCAGTATAAAGATATATGCCTGTGTACTATCAGTATATAGATATATGCCTGTGTACTATCAGTATATAGATATATGCCTGTGTACTATCAGTATATAGATATATGCCTGTGTACTATCAGTATATAGATATATGCCTGTGTACTATCAGTGTATAGATATATGCCTGTGTACTATCCTGGGGTTTATATTTCCCGTGATTGCGCGGTGTGAGGGGTTTATATTTCCGGTGATTGCGCGGTGTGAGGGGTTTATATTTCCGGTGAGTGCGCGGTGTGAGGTGTTTATATTTCCGGTGATTGAGCGGTGTGAGGGGTTTATATTTCCGGTGATTGCGCGGTGTGAGGTGTTTATATTTCCGGTGATTGCGCGGTGTGAGGTGTTTTATATTTCCGGTGATTGCGCGGTGTGAGGGGTTTATATTTCCGGTGATTGCGCGGTGTGAGGTGTTTATATTTCCGGTGATTGCGCGGTGTGAGGTGTTTTATATTTCCGGTGATTGCGCGGTGTGAGGGGTTTATATTTCCGGTGATTGCGCGGTGTGAGGTGTTTATATTTCCGGTGATTGAGCGGTGTGAGGGGTTTTATATTTCCGGTGATTGTGCGGTGTGAGGGGTTTATATTTCCGGTGATTGCGCGGTGTGAGGGGTTTATATTTCCGGTGATTGCGCGGTGTGTGTGGTTTTATATTTCCAGTGATTGCGCGGTGTGAGGGGGTTTATATTTCCGGTGATTGCGCGGTGTGAGGGGTTTTATATTTCCGGTGATTGCGCGGTGTGAGGGGTTTTATATTTCCGGTGATTGCGCGGTGTGTGTGGTTTTATATTTCCGGTGATTGCGCGGTGTGAGGGGTTTTATATTTCCGGTGATTGTGCGGTGTGAGGGGTTTATATTTCCGGTGATTGCGCGGTGCGAGGGGTTTTATATTTCCGGTGATTGCGCGGTGTGGGGGGGTTTATATTTCCGGTGATTGCGCGGTGTGAGGGGTTTATATTTCCGGTGATTGCGCGGTGTGAGGGGGTTTATATTCCCGGTGATTGCGCGGTGTGAGGGGTTTTATATTTCCGGTGATTGCGTGGTTTGGGGGGTTTATATTTCTGATGATTGCGCGGTGTGAAGGGTTTTATATTTCTGGTGATTGCGCGGTGTGAGGGGTTTATATTTCCGATGATTGCGCGGTGTGAAGGGTTTTATATTTCCGGTGATTGCGGGGTGTGAGGGGTTTATATTTCCGGTGATTGCGCGGTGTGGGGGGGTTTATATTTCCGGTGATTGCGCGGTGTGAGGGGTTTTATATTTCCGGTGATTGCGCGGTGTGAGGGGTTTTATATTTCCGGTGATTGCGCGGTGTGAGGGGTTTATATTTCCGGTGATGGCGCGGTGTGAGGGGTTTTATATTTCCGGTGATTGCACGGTGTGGGGGGGGGTTTATATTTTTCGGTGATTGTGCGGTGTGAGGGGTTTTATATTTCCGGTGATTGTGCGACGTGGGGGGGGTTTATATTTCCGGTGATTGCGCGGTGTGAGGGGTTTTATATTTCCGGTGATTGCGCGGTGTGAGGGGTTTTATATTTCCGGTGATTGCGCGGTGTGAGGGGGTTTATATTTCCAGTGATTACGCGGTGTGAGGGGTTTATATTTCCGGTGATTGGGCGGTGTGAGGGGTTTTATATTTCCGGTGATTGCGCGGTGTGAGGGGTTTATATTTCCGGTGATTGGGCGGTGTGAGGGGTTTTATATTTCCGGTGATTGCGCGGTGTGAGGGGTTTTATATTTCCGGTGATTGCGCGGTGTGAGGGGTTTATATTTCCGGTGATTGGGCGGTGTGAGGGGTTTTATATTTCCGGTGATTGCGCGGTGTGAGGGGGTTTATATTTCTGGTGAGTGCGCGGTGTGGGGGGTTATATATTTCCGGTGATTGCGCGGTGTGAGGGGTTTATATTTCCGGTGATTGCGCGGTATGAGGGGTTTATATTTCCGGTGATTGCGCGGTGTGAAGGGGGTTTATATTTCCGGTGATTGCGCGGTGTGAGGGGATTTATATTTCCGGTGATTGAGCGGTGGGAGGGGTTTTATATTTCCGGTGATTGCGCGGTGAGGGGTTTATATTTCCGGTGATTGCGCGGTGTGGGGGGGTTTTATATTCCCGGTGATTGTGCGGTGTGAGGGGTTTTATATTTCCGGTGATTGCGCGGTGTGGGGGGTTTTATATTTCCGGTGATTGCGCGGTGTGAGAGGTTTTATATTTCCGGTGATTGCGCGGTGTGGGGGGTTTTATATTTCCGGTGATTGCGCGGTGTGAGGGGTTTTATATTTCCTGTGATTGCACGGTGTGAGGGGTTTTATATTTCCGGTGATTGCACGGTGTGAGGGGTTTTATATTTCCGGTGATTGCACGGTGTGAGGGGTTTTATATTTCCGGTGATTGCGCGGTGTGAGGGGTTTTATATTTCCGGTGATTGCGCGGTGTGGGGGGTTTTATATTTCCTGTGATTGCGCGGTGTGAGGGGTTTATATTTCCGGTGATTGCGCGGTGTGAGGGGTTTTATATTTCCGGTGATTGCGCGGTGTGGGGGGTTTTATATTTCCGGTGATTGCGCGGTGTGAGGGGTTTTATATTTCCGGTGATTGCACGGTGTGAGGGGTTTTATATTTCCGGTGATTGCACGGTGTGAGGGGTTTTATATTTCCGGTGATTGCGCGGTGTGAGGGGTTTATATTTCCGGTGATTGCGTGGTGTGGGGGTTTTATATTTCCGGTGATTGCGCGGTGTGAGGGGTTTATATTTCCGGTGATTGCGCGGTGTGAGGGGTTTATATTTCCGGTGATTGCGCGGTGTGAGGGGTTTTATATTTCCGGTGATTGCGCGGTGTGAGGGGTTTATATTTCCGATGATTGCGCGGTGTGAGGGTTTTATATTTCCGGTGATTGCGCGGTGTGAGGGGTTTATATTTCCGGTGATTGCGCGGTGTGAGGGTTTTATATTTCCGGTGATTGCGCGGTGTGAGGGGTTTATATTTCCGGTGATTGCGCGGTGTGAGGGGGTTTATATTTCCGGTGATTGCGCGGTGTGAGGGGTTTATATTTCCGGTGATTGCGCGGTGTGAGGGGTTTTATATTTCCGGTGATTGCGCGGTGTGGGGGGTTTATATTTCCGGTGATTGCGCGGTGTGAGGGGTTTTATATTTCCGGTGATTGCGCGGTGTGAGGGGTTTTATATTTCCGGTGATTGCACGGTGTGAGAGGTTTTATATTTCCGGTGATTGCGCTGTGTGAGGGGGTTTATATTTCCTGTGATTGCGCGCTGTGGGGGGGGGGGTTTATATTTCCGGTGATTGCGCGGTGTGGGGTGTTTTATATTTCCGGTGATTGCGCGGTGTGAGGGGTTTTATATTTTCGGTGATTGCGCGGTGTGAGGGGTTTTATATTTCCGATGATTGCGCGGTGTGAGGGGTTTTATATTTTCGGTGATTGCGCGGTGTGGGGTGTTTTATATTTCCGGTGATTGCGCGGTGTGAGGGGTTTTATATTTCCGGTGATTGCGCGGTGTGAGAGGTTTATATTTCCGGTGATTGCGTGGTGTGAAGGGTTTTATATTTCCGGTGATTGCGCGGTGTGAGGGCTTTTATATTTCCGGTGATTGCGCGGTGTGAGGGGTTTTATATTTCCGGTGATTGCGCGGTGTGAGAGGGTTTATATTTCCGGTGATTGCGTGCTGTGAGGGGTTTTATATTTCCGGTGATTGCACGGTGTGGGGGGTTTTATATTTCCGGTGATTGCGCGGTGTGTGAGGGGTTTTATATTTCCGGTGATTGCGCGGTGTGAGGGGTTTATATTTCCGGTGATTGCGCGGTGTGAGGTGGTTTATATTTCCGGTGATTGCGTGGTGTGAGGGGTTTTATATTTCCGGTGATTGCGCGGTGTGAGGGGTTTTATATTTCCGGTGATTGCGTGGTGTGAGGGGTTTATATTTCCGGTGATTGCGCGGTGTGAGGGGTTTATATTTCCGGTGATTGCGCGGTGTGAGGTGTTTTATATTTCCGGTGATTGCGTGGTGTGAGGGGTTTATATTTCCGGTGATTGCGCTGTGTGAGGGGGGGTTTATATTTCCAGTGATTGCGCGGTGTGAGGGGTTTATATTTCCGGTGATTGCGCGGTGTGAGGGGTTTTATATTTCCGGTGATTACGCGGTGTGGGGGGGGTTTATATTTCCGGTGATTGCGCGGTGTGAGGTGGTTTATATTTCCGGTGATTGCGCGGTGTGGGGTGTTTTATATTTCCGGTGATTGCGTGGTGTGAGGGCTTTTATATTTCCGGTGATTGCGCGGTGTGAGGGGTTTTATATTTCCGGTGATTGCGCGGTGTGAGGGCTTTTATATTTCCGGTGATTGCGCGGTGTGAGGGGTTTTATATTTCCGGTGATTGCGCGGTGTGGGGGGGGGTTTATATTTCCGGTGATTGTGCGGTGTGGGGGGGGGGGTTATATTTCCGGTGATTGTGCGGTGTGGGGGGGGGTTTATATTTCCGGTGATTGCGTGGTGTGAGGGGTTTTATATTTCCGGTGATTGTGAGGTGGTTTATATTTCCGGTGATTGCGCGGTGTGAGGGGTTTATATTTCCTGTGATTGCGCGGTGTGAGGGGTTTTATATTTCCTGTGATTGCGCGGTGTGGGGGGGTTTATATTTCCGGTGATTGCGCGGTGTGGGGGGATTATATTTCCGGTGATTGCGCGGTGTGAGGGGTTTATATTTCCTGTGATTGCGCGGTGTGAGGGGTTTATATTTCCGGTGATTGCGCGGTGTGGGGGGATTATATTTCCGGTGATTGCGCGGTGTGAGGGGTTTATATTTCCGGTGATTGCGCGGTGTGGGGGGTTTATATTTCCGGTGATTGCGCGGTGTGAGGTGGTTTATATTTCCGGTGATTGCGCGGTGTGAGGGGTTTATATTTCCGGTGATTGCACGGTGTGAGGGGTTTATATTTCCGGTGATTGCGCGGTGTGAGGGGTTTTATATTTCTGATGATTGCGCGGTGTGAGGGGTTTATATTTCCGGTGATTGCGCGGTGTGGGGGGTTTATATTTCCGGTGATTGCGCGGTGTGAGGGGTTTATATTTCCGGTGATTGCGCGGTGTGAGGGGTTTATATTTCCGGTGATTGCGCGGTGTGGGGGGATTATATTTCCGGTGATTGCGCGGTGTGAGGGGTTTATATTTCCGGTGATTGCGCGGTGTGGGGGGTTTATATTTCCGGTGATTGCGCGGTGTGAGGTGGTTTATATTTCCGGTGATTGCGCGGTGTGAGGGGTTTATATTTCCGGTGATTGCACGGTGTGAGGGGTTTATATTTCCGGTGATTGCGCGGTGTGAGGGGTTTTATATTTCTGATGATTGCGCGGTGTGAGGGGTTTATATTTCCGGTGATTGCGCGGTGTGGGGGGGTTTATATTTCCGGTAATTGCGCGGTGTGAGGGGTTTTATATTTCCGGTGATTGTGCGGTGTGGGGGGATTATATTTCCGGTGATTGCGCGGTGTGAGGGGTTTATATTTCCGGTGATTGCGCGGTGTGAGGGGTTTTATATTTCCGGTGATTGCGCGGTGTGAGGGGTTTATATTTCCGGTGATTGCGCGGTGTGAGGGGTTTATATTTCCGGTGATTGCGCGGTGTGAGGGGTTTATATTTCCGGTGATTGCGCGGTGTGGGGGGATTATATTTCCGGTGATTGCGCGGTGTGAGGGGTTTATATTTCCGGTGACTGCGCGGTGTGAGGGGTTTATATTTCCGGTGATTGCGAGGTGTGAGGTGTTTATATCTCCGGTGATTGCGCGGTGTGAGGGGGTTTTATATTTCCGGTGATTGCGCGGTGTGAGGGGGTTTATATTTCCAGTGATTGCGCGGTGTGAGGGGGTTTATATTTCCGGTGATTGCGCGGTGTGAGGGGGTTTATATTTCCGGTGATTGCGCGGTGAGGGGGGGTTTATATTTCCGGTGATTGCGTGGTGTGAGGAGGGTTTATATTTCCGGTGATTGCGCGGTGTGGGGGGTTTATATTTCCGGTGATTGCGCGGTGAGGGGGGGTTTATATTTCCGGTGATTGCGCGGTGAGGGGGGGTTTATATTTCCGGTGATTGCGCGGTGTGAGGAGGGTTTATATTTCCGGTGATTGCGCGGTGTGAGGAGGGTTTATATTTCCGGTGATTGCGCGGTGTGGGGGGTTTATATTTCCGGTGATTGCGCGGTGAGGGGGGGTTTATATTTCCGGTGATTGCGCGGTGAGGGGGGGTTTATATTTCCGGTGATTGCGCGGTGTGAGGAGGGTTTATATTTCCGGTGATTGCGCGGTGTGGGGGGTTTATATTTCCGGTGATAGCGCGGTGTGAGGGGTTTATATTTCCGGTGATTGCGCGGTGTGGGGGGTTTATATTTCCGGTGATTGCGCGGTGTGGGGGGTTTATATTTCCGGTGATTGCGCGGTGTGGGGGGTTTTATATTTCCGGTGATTGCGCGGTGTGAGGGGGTTTATATTTCCGGTGATTGTGCGGTGTGGGGGGTTTTATATTTCCGGTGATTGCGCGGTGTGGGGGGTTTTATATTTCCGGTGATTGCGCGGTGTGAGGGGGTTTATATTTCCGGTGATTGTGCGGTGTGGGGGGTTTATATTTCCGGTGATTGCGCGGTGTGGGGGGTTTTATATTTCCGGTGATTGCGCGGTGTGGGGGGTTTTATATTTCCGGTGATTGCACGGTGTGAGGGGTTTTATATTTCCGGTGATTGCGCGGTGTGAGGGGTTTATATTTCCGGTGATTGCGGGGTGTGAGGGGGTTTATATTTCCGGTGATTGCGCGGTGTGAGGGGTTTTATATTTCCGGTGATTGCGCGGTGTGAGGGTTTTATATTTCCGGTGATTGCGCGGTGTGAGGGGGTTTATATTTCCGGTGATTGCGCAGTGTGAGGGGTTTATATTTCCGGTGATTGCGCGGTGTGAGGGGTTTATATTTCCGGTGATTGCGCGGTGTGGGGGGGTTTATATTTCCGGTAATTGCGCGGTGTGAGGGGTTTTATATTTCCGGTGATTGTGCGGTGTGGGAGTTTATATTTGCGGTGATTGCGCGGTGTGAGGGGTTTATATTTCCGGTGATTGCGCGGTGTGGGGGGGTTTATATTTCCGGTAATTGCGCGGTGTGAGGGGTTTTATATTTCCGGTGATTGCGCGGTGTGAGGGGGTTTATATTTCCGGTGATTGCGCGGTGTGGGGGGGGGGTTTTATATTTCCGGTGATTGCGCGGTGTGAGGGGTTTATATTTCCGGTGATTGCGCGGTGTGAGGGGTTTATATTTCCGGTGATTGCGCGGTGTGAGGGGTTTATATTTCCGGTGATTGCGCAGTGTGGGAGGTTTTATATTTCCGGTGATTGCGCGGTGTGAGGGGGTTTATATTTCCGGTGATTGCGCGGTGTGGGGGGTTTATATTTCCGGTGATTGCGCGGTGTGAGGGGTTTATATTTCCGGTGATTGCGCGGTGTGAGGGGGGTTTATATAACCGGTCGGCATCGCGCAGTTTCTTCGGAGGACAGAGGAAGCCGCGATCTATAACTGATCAGATGCCGCGGTCGCTATTAATCACGAGGGGTTAAGCGGCCGGGATTGCGCTGTCTCTGATCTTGGCGGTTGCCGGCGGCTGTGAGAAGTCGTGTACGGTGCAGTCTGCGCTCCTTCTAGTGTGACGGCGCACGTACAGCATAATACTATAGATCTGATGTCACCAAGGGGTTAAACCCTCCTGTATTTCATATTTACAGCGCTAATAATAAATAATAATAATTACCAACACTGTGCCGGACAAAAACGCACCAAAACCGCACAGAAATGACCTCATGTAACCTTACTACTGCATCATGGGAAACCTCCTGACTGATAACAGAGAGAACACTAAACAACAGCGGTGACCGGAAGTCATGTACACCCGACCAGCGCTGCTCTCTACCTCATACATGGAAAGGACCTCTGATGACGTCACCACCATGTGAACGGGACAACAAGAGAGGCGGAGCTTATAACTGGAGAGGAGGCATAGCCCCACCCCTCATTTGACGTAATCATGAATTCTTCTCACCATAGCACAGGAGACCGGACCACTCACAGAACTCCGCCCCACATGTCACGTGATCAGCTTCACAGGTCTTTCCTCCACCACTTTTCTCAAATGATAAGCTCCACCCCTTCCGTCCCAGTCACGTGGTGGTGATGTCATCACAGGTCCTTTTACCACAACACATTATATTTTGCACTGTTTAGCTCCAATCACTCCTTCATCGATCATATGATGCTCAGGACCCCTCATGTCACTTGATCATCACACATGTCCTTCATACATCGCTCACACTTCTAAAACCCCCGCCCCTGATTCCACGGTCACGTGACCTTGATATCACAGGTCCTTCCACTTCCGCCTCTCTCCACTAATAAGCTCCGCCTTTTCCTGTCACTTGGTGGTGACGTCATCACAGGTCCTTCAGCTGTTACGTGATGAGGTAGAGAGCAGCGCTGGTCGGGTGTTCTCTCTGTTATCAACCATTGAGTGACTCCGCCCACTGGAGTCCTAGCCCGGATTTAACCCCTCCAGTGCCGGCCTCTTTGGGGTAAGTGGTTATTTCTGGTCTTTGTAGTGGTCGGATGGTTTGTGGGACGTGTTTTGTAATGACATAATATTCGGGACATACAACTTATTCACTGACTTTTATACATTTCTTGTTAATGTCGTTCATCGTGCGGTTTAAAGAGGCTCTGTCACCAGATTTTGCAACCCCTATCTGTTATTGCTGCAGATCGGCGCTGCAATGTAGATTACAGTAACGTTTTTATTTTTAAAAAACGAGCATTTTTGGCCAAGTTATGACCATTTTTGTATTTATGCAAATGAGGCTTGCAAAAGCCCAAGTGGGTGTGTTTAAAAGTAAAAGTCCAACTGGGCGTGTATTATGTGCGTACATCGGGGCGTGTTTACTACTTTTACTAGCTGGGCGTTCTGACGAGAAGTATCATCCACTTCTCTTCACAACGCCCAGCTTCTGGCAGATCATGCTGTGACGTCACTCACAGGTCCTGCATCGTGTCAGACGAGGACACATCGGCACCAGAGGCTACAGATGATTCTGCAGCAGCATCAGCAGGTAAGTAGCTACATCGACTTACCTGCAAACGCCGATGCTGCTGCAGAATCATCTGTAGCCTCTGGTGCCGATGTGTCCTCGTCTGACACGATGCAGGACCTGTGAGTGACGTCACAGCGTGATCTGCCAGAAGCTGGGCATTCTGAAGAGAAGTGGATGATACTTCTATACACAACGCCCAGCTAGTAAAAGTAGTAAACACGCCCCGATGTACGCACATAATACACGCCCAGTTGGACTTTTACTTTTCAACACGCCCAGTTGTACTTTTGCAAGCCTCATTTGCATAAATACGAAAATGGTCATAACTTGGCCAAAAATGCTTCTTTTTTTAAATAAAAACGTTACTGTAATCTACATTGCAGCGCCGATCTGCAGCAATAACAGATAGGGAGTTGCAAAATCTGGTGACAGAGCCTCTTTAAGGGAATGTTCACACGTAGCGAATACGACCCACAACACTCAAGGAAATCACCCCGAATATTCACCCCAAATGGTGGACGTATAATCCCCCCGAATATCTACTCCGGAAATACAACAAGGCCGATCCTCACCTCTCCCAGCGTTACCATAGCAACACGCCCCTGCTCTTCCGGCTGTGTCCAGGTGACCCCTATAATGACATGTGACCTCTCCGGCCTGTGATTGGCTGCAGGGGTCACATGACGCCTTCTTTTTTATATATGTGTAACCTGCAGCGTTGCTGTGAACACGCGGTGGAGCCGCAGAGGATTCTGGGAACAATGGTGTTAGTTGCAGCACTTGACTTCCCATTGAAATTAATAGAGAAATTCTGCAACAAATGCGCGGCGAATCCACGGTAAATAACTGTCCCGGCCATTTTCAATTGTATTTGCATCCTCAGGACACAGGTACTACTGAATACTGTGGCGGAGCAGGAAACTCTCCGCTCCCTGCTCTGCCATTCACTCCTCCGGGAGCGGAATACCCGGCCAGAGCGTCGGCAACCCTCTGACTGGGGATTCTACACTTAGCCTGGGCTCAGTCACTGACACATTAACGTTACTGAAGTGTTTAGACAGTGAATAGACATTCCTTCCAGCCAGGACGCGATGTCTATTCATAATCCCGACACTTCGGTAACGTTTCTGTGGTACTTACAGCAGAGCAAAGTGTAATCTCGCGAGATCTCGCTGTAAATGACCGGTTACAGGGAGATTACGCTTTGCTCTGCTGTAAACGTTACCGAAGTGTCGGGATTGTGAATAGACATCGCGTCCTGGCTGGAAGGAATGTCTATTCACTGTCTAAACACTTCAGTAACGTTAATGTGTCAGTATAAGACAGCAGATCGTGAACAACGCAGTGTCACTATGCACTGACTAAATGAATGGAGAGGAGTGCATGATGCTGATTGGTCACTGATTGGTCAGCGTCATACACTCCTCTGTACAACGCCCACTTGGTCTAAAGTAATAACACGTCCACTTGGGCATTAACCCCTTAGTGACCACTAATACGCCTTTTTACGTCGGTCACTAATGGGCTTTAGGCTAGGCTGACGCCTTTTCACGTCAGCCTAGTCTAAGTCCTGCACGGGTCTCCCGTGCAGGCAGGAGCCGGGGCTCTGCTGTCTGATGACAGCTGAGCTCCTGCTCCAACGCCCGCGATCGAAGTTTACTTCGATCGCGGCCGTTTAACCCGTTAAATGCCGCCGTCAATAGCGACCGCGGCATTTAACTTTGTTTACAGAGGGAGTGCGCTCCCTCTGTCACCCATCGGCGGCCCGCGAATGAAATTGCGGGTCTCCGATGGGGTGTCATGGCAGCCGGGGGCTTGATAAAAGCCCCCAGGTCTGCCCTGGACATATTCCTGTTAGGACGCGCCGGAGGCACGTCCTAACAGATTGCCTGTCAGATTTACACTGACAGGCAATAATGCTCTGGTATACGAAGTATACCAGAGCATTATAGCAGCGATCGGAACATCGCACAGTAAAGTCCCCTAGTGGGACTAATAAAATAAGTCCTCAAAGTGAAATAAAGATTATTAATAAAAAGTACAGTAAAGAAATAAATAAAACCATTTTTTTTCCATAAAAAGTGGTTTTATTTAGTAAAAGTGTAAAAAAAAAGTAGACATATATGGTATCGCCGCGACCGTAATGACTCCATTAATAAAGTTAATATGTAATTTAAACCGCAAAGTGAACACCGTAAAAAAAAAACGCAAAAAACCATGGCGAAATTGCAAATTTTTTCCATTGCCCCCCAAAAAAGTCATAATAAAAATGAATCAATAAGTCCCATGCACCCCAAAACAGTACCATTCAAAACTACGTCTTGTCCCGCAGAAAACAAGCCCAAAAAATCACTACATTGATGGAAAAATAAAAAAGTTACGGCTCTTGGAAAGCGACGATGCAAAAACAAATAATTTTAGTTCAAAAGTGTTTTTATTGTGCAAAAGTCGTAAAACATAAAAAAACCTCTACACATGTGGTATCGCCGTAATCGTACCGACCCATAGAATAAAGGTAACATGTTATTTACGTCGCATAGTGAACGGCGTCAATTTAAAAACGCATAGAACAATGGCGGAATTTCAGTTTTTTTTTATAATCCCCCCCAAAAAGGTTAATAAAAGTTAATATAAAAATTATATGTACCCAAAAATGGTGCTATTAAAAAGCACAACTAATCCCGCAAAAAACAAGTCCTCATACAGCTATGTAGACGAAAAAATAAAAAAGTTATAGCTCTTTGAATGCGACTATAGAAAAACGAATAAAATAGCTTGGTCATTAGGGCCTAAAATGGGCTGGTCACTAAGGGGTTAACAACCTCATTAGCATAAATGTAAAATCGCTCCTAACGTGGTAAATATAGAACGTTTTTCTAAATATAAAGCATTATTGTCACCGACATTACAGCGCCGATCTCCTGATGTAGGAAATGGGGCACTTATGCCAATTAACCCTCAGAAAATGTCAAAAAGGCATCTAGCAAGCGGACACCGTGACCAAAAGACTCATGAGGGCTGCGCAGGAAAAGGACCTTCTCGTCAGCGTACAGGCCCACCACAGCAGACCCTCCCTCCCACTGCACACCAGTTACCATAGGGGTGGATCTCAATCTAATAGCTATAGCTTCAATAGCAAATAAAACCGGTGAGAGGGGACATCCCTGCCGCGTACCCCGTGCCAGAGGAGAAGAATCCGAGGGGATGCCATTGACCACCACAATAGCCATAAGGGATTTATAGAGAAGTTGGATCCATGAGATAAATGTAGGACCAAAGCTGTGAAGGCCGGCCAGAAGGAAGGAGCACTCAACAGAGTCGAACGCCTTCATAGTATCTAATGAAGCGACAGCCCAAGGCAAATGACGCATTCTAGCCATCTGCATAAGTGTCTGTACACGTGTAATGTTTATAGATGTAGATTTACCGCGCATGAATTCAGTTTGGTCAGGGTGAATAATTGTTAGAACAACTTGATTCAGTCGCTTTGCCAGGATCTTAGGTAGGATTTTATAGTCCACGTTAACTAGGGAAATTGGTCTATAAGAACCTCAATCAACAGGGTCTTTATCCGGCTTCAGTAGCACAATAATAGAAGCATCATCAAATGTAGAGGGAAGTGAGTGGCTGAGTAAAGCCTGGTTAAGAGTATCTAACAACATGGGGCCCATATGTTCCCGATACCTCCTATAACCTTCAATAGGGAGCCCATCAGGACCTGGGGATTTATGGAGAGACATTTCCCGAATAGCCTCTTGAAGTTCCGCCATCATCATAGGGGAGTCAAGCAATGTAACCTGCGATGAAGAGAGAGTAGGAAAAGTCAGATCCCTCAGATAAACTACAACGTCTGCGATGGTATGATTAGAGGTGGAACTATATAAAATGGTATAGTCCTTTCTAAATCTGGTAGCAATGGCATCCCCCTCTGTTAATAGACCACCCTCATTATCCTGAATTGGAGGAGTTATTGTGTCTAATTAAGTGGGCCAATAACTGACTGGATTGATTCTCCATCTCAAAATAATATTGACGTGTAATAAAACAATTTGCGCTTAGTCTTAAGGTGAAGCACATGTTTATATAAACGAGTGAAATGTAACCAACTAGCCTTGTGTGCGTCCGTGGGATCAGAAATATACAGCAACTCTGCGGAGGCCACACATTCCCCCGCCTCCCTCTCAGAGTGAGCCGTGGACTTTATAATACAAGAAATTGTAGATCGCAAACAACCACGCAAGTACGCCTTAAAGGTATCCCACTTCAGGGTATGAGAAATAGGTGCATCATGTACTTGTAAACATTGTATAATTTGGTCAGGGATGCGATCAGAGGGTCCAATAAGTGTCAACCAGAAAGGATGCAACTTCCAAGTAGGTAACAATCGCTGTCCAGGAAATTCCGACCTGACCAGTATCGCACTGTGGTCCGAAATCCCCCTGGAAGAGAGTGATCAGGAGGACCCATAAAGAGATAAGGCAGGAGAACCAAAATCATAATCAATCCTGGAGGGAACCTGTCTCCCAGGAGAATGACAAGTGTATTCCAGAACCTGTGGGTGACAATGTCTTCATAGATCAATCCTGGAGAGAGCCTGTCTCCCAGGAGAATGACAAGTGTATTCCAGAACCTGTGGGGACAATGTCTTCATAGATCAATCCTGGAGAGAGCCTGTCTCCCAGGAGAATGACAAGTGTATTCCAGAACCTGTGGGTGACAATGTCTTCATAGACCAATCCTGGAGAGAGCCTATCTCCCAGGAGAATGACAAGTGTATTCCAGAACCTGTGGGTGACAATGTCTTCATAGATCAATCCTGGAGAGAGCCTGTCTCCCAGGAGAATGACAAGTGTATTCCAGAACCTGTGGGTGACAATGTCTTCATAGACCAATCCTGGAGAGAGCCTGTCTCCCAGGAGAATGACAAGTGTATTCCAGAACCTGTGGGTGACAATGTCTTCATAGACCAATCCTGGAGAGGGCCTGTCTCCCAGGAGAATGACAAGTGTATTCCAGAACCTGTGGGTGACAATGTCTTCATAGATCAATCCTGGAGAGAGCCTGTCTCCCAGGAGAATGACAAGTGTATTCCAGAACCTGTGGGTGACAATGTCTTCATAGACCAATCCTGGAGAGAGCCTGTCTCCCAGGAGAATGACAAGTGTATTCCAGAACCTGTGGGTGACAATGTCTTCATAGATCAATCCTGGAGAGAGCCTGTCTCCCAGGAGAATGACAAGTGTATTCCAGAACCTGTGGGTGACAATGTCTTCATAGACCAATCCTGGAGAGAGCCTGTCTCCCAGGAGAATGACAAGTGTATTCCAGAACCTGTGGGTGACAATGTCTTCATAGATCAATCCTGGAGAGAGCCTGTCTCCCAGGAGAATGACAAGTGTATTCCAGAACCTGTGGGTGACCATGTCTTCATAGATCAATCCTGGAGAGAGCCTGTCTCCCAGGAGAATGACAAGTGTATTCCAGAACCTGTGGGTGACAATGTCTTCATAGATCAATCCTGGAGAGAGCCTGTCTCCCAGGAGAATGACAAGTGTATTCCAGAACCTGTGGGTGACAATGTCTTCATAGATCAATCCTGGAGAGAGCCTGTCTCCCAGGAGAATGACAAGTGTATTCCAGAACCTGTGGGTGACAATGTCTTCATAGATCAATGCTGGAGAGAGCCTGTCTCCCAGGAGAATGACAAGTGTATTCCAGAACCTGTGGGTGACAATGTCTTCATAGATCAATCCTGGAGAGAGCCTGTCTCCCAGGAGAATGACAAGTGTATTCCAGAACCTGTGGGTGACAATGTCTTCATAGATCAATCCTGGAGAGAGCCTGTCTCCCGGGAGAATGACAAGTGTATTCCAGAACCTGTGGGTGACAATGTCTTCATAGATCAATCCTGGAGAGAGCCTGTCTCCCGGGAGAATGACAAGTGTATTCCAGAACCTGTGGGTGACAATGTCTTCATAGATCAATCCTGGAGAGAGCCTGTCTCCCAGGAGAATGACAAGTGTATTCCAGAACCTGTGGGTGACAATGTCTTCATAGATCAATCCTGGAGAGAGCCTGTCTCCCAGGAGAATGACAAGTGTATTCCAGAACCTGTGGGTGACAATGTCTTCATAGATCAATCCTGGAGAGAGCCTGTCTCCCAGGAGAATGACAAGTGTATTCCAAAACCTGTGGGTGACAATGTCTTCATAGATCAATCCTGGAGAGAGCCTGTCTCCCAGGAGAATGACAAGTGTATTCCAGAACCTGTGGGTGACAATGTCTTCATAGATCAATCCTGGAGAGAGCCTGTCTCCCAGGAGAATGACAAGTGTATTCCAGAACCTGTGGGTGACAATGTCTTCATAGATCAATCCTGGAGAGAGCCTGTCTCCCAGGAGAATGACAAGTGTATTCCAGAACCTGTGGGTGACAATGTCTTCATAGATCAATCCTGGAGAGAGCCTGTCTCCCAGGAGAATGACAAGTGTATTCCAGAACCTGTGGGTGACAATGTCTTCATAGATCAATCCTGGAGAGAGCCTGTCTCCCAGGAGAATGACAAGTGTATTCCAGAACCTGTAGGTGACAATGTCTTCATAGATCAATCCTGGAGAGAGCCTGTCTCCCGGGAGAATGACAAGTGTATTCCAGAACCTGTGGGTGACAATGTCTTCATAGATCAATCCTGGAGAGAGCCTGTCTCCCAGGAGAATGACAAGTGTATTCCAGAACCTGTGGGTGACAATGTCTTCATAGATCAATCCAGGCCAAACCTTCTATCAGCTGACACAAAGGAGTAGTGGGTGTTAAATTATGGGCGGGATCTTGTGAGAAACGGTCTATAGCCGGAGACATTACCTAATTTGATGTGCAATAGCTGCCTGAAGGACGGAGGTGTTAGCCTGTGGTGGATTATATATACACAGAATAACATATGGCTTAGTGTCTATTTCAGCATAAACAAAAACGAAATCTCCAGCTGGGTCTCTTCGCGTCTGTATTGGATTCCATCGTACAGTGCGATGTATCAGCAGGGAAACCCCTCTAGAATAAAAAGTGTGAAAGGAGTGGCACGCCCATTGTATCCAAGGTTTCTTAAGGTAACTAGATCTTTCACTAACGAGGTGAGTCTCCTGTAAACAGATTAGGGGGGGACGGGATCGCCTAATATGAGGGAACACCGAGGCCCGTCATCAATCATCAATACTTTAGAGAGGATCAATTGCCAGTCCTGGGCAGTACAGCAGCATACAATGGATGAGCAGAAAAAGGTATGGACAGAGTTATCAGAGTCAGTGGCATAGACATACACATGAACAACGATCAAACATAACAAAGTAACCGAGGAAAATAACCCAGAAATGTCCCCACCAAGAACCATAGGTAGGGCAGACATTTGAATTAGAAAAATTAGAATGGGGAATTCTCGACTACGTCTTGGTCAGGCATCCATCCTGGCATCAGTAAGCATATAAGAAAAATGTTCTGGGTCTTTTTGTTTGTTTTTTACCAGTGAATCAGATGAGAACAATATATAGAAAGGAGAGAGATCCCCCTCTGGATCAACTGACCTGAGTAGCCAATGGTAGATATAGCGACATAAGGTACGGTATGGCCAAATATGAAAGGGAGGCTTTTAAACAATTGCGTGATAGGAACACATATGTTAAATTAACACATAGCCCCGTATCCTCTTTCTCATCGGATTTAGTCAAGATTCTTGATAGAGCGCTGGACAAGGGACTTATTCCTAAAAAAATCTATGAGGGACTCCTAACAGATGATCCCAAGATACCAACGCTCTATTTGTTACCTAAAGTACACAAGAATCTTGTGGATCCCCCAGGACGCCCGATCGTGTCGGGTATGGGAGGCCTCTGTGACCCCATCTGCAAATTCATTGACTTCTATCTTAAGCCACTAGTCATTGACCTGCCCTCATACGTTAGAGACACGACGGAAGTCCTGGGGAGATTAGATGGTATCCAAATTGAACCGGATATGCTTTTAGTCACGGCAGACGTTGAGTCCCTCTATACCTGTATACGGCATTGTGATGGGATGGAGGCGGTCCGCTTCTTCCTGGGGACTAGCAACCGGGATGTAGAAATGTGTGATCTTATTTTAGAATTGTTGCAATATATTTTGACCCACAACTTTTTCGTTTTTAAAGATCACTATTATCTGCAGACTACCGGCACTGCCATGGGCGCGGCCTGCGCGCCATCCTATGCAAACCTGTTTCTCGGTCTTTGGGAGAGGCAGGTTTTCCTTGGGGGTGGCGCCCAGGCCGCCGAACATGTGCAGTGTTGGTTATGATACATTGATGATGTATTGTTCATCTGGCAAGGGTCGGAGAGTGAATTGACTGGGTTCATGCAGCAGCTTAATCTGAACCCGTATAACATCAAATTGACATATAAAGCTCATAAACAACAAATAGACTTTTTGGATGTTCAGATTTTTGCTGACTGTGATGGATTTCTTCAAACGGATGTTTACCGTAAATCCACATCAGTCAACTCTCTCCTGCATGCATCATCTTTTCATACTCGTCCAACAGTTAAAGCCATCCCGGTTGGGCAGTTTCTCAGGATGAAGCGGATCTGCTCCACAGATAGACTCTTCGAGCGCCAATCAGACGAATTAAAATCTAGATTCGCTGATAGAGGGTACAGTAGACGTCTCATTAAATCGGGGTACAGCAGGGCTAGGAGAACACCGCGATGTGACCTTTTAAGAACTAAAACATTTCGACCAGTAGACAATAGTGTTCGTTTCATTACTACTTATAATAGTCAATGGGACAAAATAAGATCGATCCTTGAACATCACTGGCCTATTTTGAGATCAGAACCGTGCCTCGCTAAATGTCTGCCCCTAAAACCCACAATGACGGCCAAAAGGAGCAAAAACCTTAAGGATCTTCTTACCAGGAGTCATTACGTACCCAAACATACTAACCCCTTTGGCCCACGGGAACCCACTATTGGATGTTATCCATGTGGTGGATGCATGGCGTGCCCTAACATTAGTAGAGCCAAAGACTTTTCAACAGCTGATGGATTAAGAACTTTTAAAATCAGGGAATACATCTCCTGTAGCTCTACATATGTAGTGTATTATGCACTATGTGCATGCCCCAAGATCTACGTTGGCCTGACTTCTAGGCAGCTGAGGATTCGCACAAGGGAACACGTTCGTGATATCTCTGGTGCGAAAACAATAAGTGATCTTGGACAGCTGAAAACGCTGCCTAGACACTTTAAACAATTTCATAATTGTAATCCTGTCTCTTTGATGATTCGTGGCATTGAACATGTACATTGTGGCATCAGAGGGGGCAATCTGAGGAAGGTTCTAGCCCAAAAGGAGTGTATGTGGATTGTAAAATTGGGATCCATGGCTCCCGTTGGTCTTAACGAACAACTTAATTTCACCTCTTTTCTTTAGAATCCCTTATTTCCACTGGTTTTTAATTAGGATTTTAATTGTGTGTGTCTGCTTTTTCTTAATTATATAGGTACTTGCTATCCCATAGTTCTGACAGCTCCCTGTGATGAGAACTCGTCCTTCCCGATTTGTATGCATTTGGAAAACGGAGGGAGAAGATTCCCTGGCTATTCGTAGCCCTATCCTTCATGGAGGATATAACAATCCCCTCAACTATATGTTTGCTATCTAAATATCACTTTTGTTTACATAGTGCATGTTATTTGCAATTTGATATATATATTGTTTCTGACTTTTTGTTATCTATCCTACACTTGTAAATTTATGTTATTCAGTATTGATTCTATGTGTCTGTTATGTCTCCTTATGGTGTAATGTATTTCACTTTTATTATTTATTTTTATTATTTTTTATTTATTATTTTTTATTTTAATCACTGTTTATGGCTACATCATTACTTCCCCTCATATTTTCCACATGTGTGGGTCTTATAACTCACCTTCACCTTTATATATTTTTACTTCTATTTTTGGGTCTGACGTTAATACATATGTCTTTTTTTCATTGAATTTCTGACACTGTACTTGTAATACTGCTTACTAGACATTTGTCTCTTCTCCCTTAACTTACTGTATTTTTGGTTTATACTAAGGAGATTCTGACATAGCCCATTATAGGCAGTGGGACATTAATATATATCTTTCTTCTCTTTCCGTGCTTACCGTCCAATCAGGTGCGCGCGTCCTCTGCGCGACGCTGTTTTGTGGCCGGCCCTCTTCCTTGCCCCCTATAGCGCACTGCGCATGCCTGGGATCCCTGTACGCGTCGGGGATCTCTGGTGTGCGCTCGAGCGCTGGGGGCTGGAAGTGGGGCATGCCTCACTTCCGGTCTCGGCAGATGACGTGCGCCGGAATCTTCTTGGACTGAGTTTTACTCGATTCACCTGGGGCTTGCGCTACTTATACTCCTCATCTCTTTAGACACTTCACACCCCTTGAGGAAGCACATCGCGAAACGCGCGTTGGGGTTTTTCTACTCACACTAGCTCGACTCTCTGCATTTATCGTTCAGCATGGGTAAGTTGTTGTATTAGTGGGTGGACGTTCGGCTTATTTAGGCTGCAGTCTGTGAACTTTCTTTCTTTCATCCTATATGACTGATGGTCTGTAACTCTTTCTAGACCTTTGCGTGACTGTAGGTCATACATCACCTGTTGTTTATGATACTGTATTTTTATAAATTTACCCATGACACTATTGTCTTACAGTGCTGTTGTATATGACTTGCGTCATGATTATACTGGTCCACTCACTTCAGTCTATATATTGTACACTGCCCTTCATTTTGCTATATAGAGATATTCCTGCTAGTTGTGTTTTAGTGTAACTATTCAGAGTCTTCATGTCCAGCTCTGTACCTTTTTATCCTTTATAAATGTTTCTATATGTTTAATAAAATAATTTTCTTTTAATACTGGCTAGTATGCTCCTTTGTGTCTCTAGTGTATATCATTATATACGGGAGTTGCCCTCTCTCTTATTAGGGTAGTATGCTATACCTTAAGCATCCAGCCCCACACGTGCTATTTGAGCTGGTTTTTTTGTTTATAATTCTGCATTCTGTGTTTTTCACAGCTACTGGTTCACAGCTAAGTATGAATTTCAGAGCCCGTGACGATACATGGCTCTTACAACTGGACAAGATATTCAATGAGGACCCTGTTTTAGTATCATATTTAATATTTTTTATTTATATTTTTAGAGCTGCTAGTCTTTTTTTATTTTACTGTTTTTTCTAAAAAAATGTATTCCTGTTCTGGGGGACTTGAACTAGTGATGATTAGATCTCCGGTACAAATCACTGTAATACTAATGTATCGCAATATATCGTGATTAATATTAAGGGGTTTATAGGAGCAGAAAGATGGCGGACCTTCATTGCCCCCCATGCTGCCATGACAACCGTCCATCGTGTCACGTGGGGACGATGAGCTGTCAGAGAGGACCCCCGTCTTTCTTACAGCTTAGTTTCTGCAGTCGCTGTTGACCACAGAATCTAAGTATATAAATGGCCTTAATCACAGTTCTCTCAGGTTTCCAGCCTTTGCAGGTTTCCAGCCCAGGGTGTCAGGTGTTCCCTATGTCGGTAAATGTCCTGTTCAGGAAGGGGTTAAATGAGTAAAATACAAGTTTATACTGAATCTTATTCCACAAAACAATGTATCACTCTGCTCCGCTCCACCTGCGCTATAACATGATGATAAGAGATCACACTGCATGTTTCCTTTATATATAATGTCACCTCAGCTGCTGCAGAACCTCACAGTTCATATCAAAACACTGACTGCATAGTGTGCACCACGTCTTGTGCGATGTCAGCAATGTCTCCCTAGTATCCGCCATGTGTCAGGTTGTCAGGAGTCAGGTCTTCATTGTCTGGGGGGGGGGGGGGGGGGAATGTCTTCATTTTACTCTTCTCATCTGAGAGATATGCTATAAATGTCTGATATATGGGGGTCCCACCTCTATGTGGAGAACAGAAAATCTACATCTTATCAGCCCCGTGTGCACATACCCTTAAAGTGACACGTCAGATTTGAGCAATGGATCTGTCTTAAACAGGTCAAAAATAGGCCATGGATTCCACTCCCAGAGGAGTCCCTGTCGTGACTGTCCATATATGGACAGAGACGTCAGGGGCTCCCTCTAGGATCACAATTCCCAGCCAAGTTGACGGCAACGCTCTGGCAAAGCATTCTGCTCCTAGTGGGAGCTTCAGTGGCGCTATCTACAGGTGCTGAGGTGCTGATCTGCAGGGGTTTGGCATGTAAGTTTGATTAAACTAAGGGGGGGATGTGCCGGCACTTGTGGAGAGAGCCGGCGGACAGGAAAGTGCAGTGCTGCACACATTAAACCCCTTTCCATTCTGCCAATGTTTATTTATATGACAACTGCCCGGGGCATCAGCGGTTTGAAAGAATATTGCCGTATGGAGGGGTTAATAAAAGCGTGTAGAAAATATTGTCTATAAAGGTGTACACAGCCTGTAAGAGGCTAATAAGCATTTGACACACTGACAATTTTTTGGGTTGCAGGGCACTCTCAAAATAGAGGCCCCTGTGTCCCGCCACTTTCATGTGTATCCGCGTCCACAGAAGGCAGATACAGGTAAATACTATGGCGGAGCAGGGAGCTGTTGGTGTCCCGCCGTTCGCTCTGGTAGTCCACAGTCTCCTTTAGGCCTGCGGCTTACAAGGTGCAGGGACCTCGACACCGGTAGTGAGGACCTCAACATTGTAATTCCGGCTCTGATCAGTAAACATAGAAGTGTAGAGAGAAGTGTCTGATATATAGACAGATATACAGTAGTCATGTATTCAGTCACTGTGTGTTTCCTACAGATGGATCCAGTAGGAGAAATCCACCAGAGAGATGTCCCAGTCCTCTGTATTCCCAGGACTGTCCAGAGGAAAATCACAATGTCCCAGAGAATCCTCAGGTAGATGAAGCTGAGCCGTATACCAGATCTATATAGGGGGGTGCGGAGCTTTTTGGTCCTCCGGTCATAGATGTGGACATAGATTTTGGTGGTTTCTTATGTTGATCTGTTAGATTCTTCGCACTCTCTGCTGTATTGTACTGAATTGTTACATGTGTGAAATCAGGGGGAAGATCTGACTGATATTAAAGTGGAGGATGAAGAAGAAGAGCGGGTGAGGGGCGATCAACCATATAACAGTGAAGTGGAG
>NW_027464264.1:40000-155000 GCF_050947455.1 Rhinoderma darwinii
GGAAATATAAAACCTCTCACACCGCGCAATCACGGGAAATATAAACCCCTCACACCGCGCAATCTTCGGAAATATAACCCCCCCCCACACCGTGCAATCACCGGAAATATAACCGCCCCCCCACACCGCGCAATCACCGGAAATATAAACCCCTCACACCGCGCAATCACCGGAAATATGAACCCCCTCACACCGGAAATATAAAACCCCTCACACCGCGCAATCACCGGAAATATAAAACCCCTCACACCGCGCAATCACCGGAAATATAAAACCCCTCACACCGCGCAATCACCGGAAATATAAAACCCCTCACACCGCGCAATCACCGGAAATATAAACCCCCTCACACCGGAAATATAAAACCCCTCACACCGCGCAATCACCGGAAATATAAAACCCCTGACACCGCGCAATCACCGGAAATATAAAACCCCTCACACTACGCAATCACCGGAAATATAAAACCCCTCACACCGCGCAATCACCAAAAATATAAACCCCCTCACACCGCGCAATCACCGGAAATATAAACCCCTCACACCGCGCAATCACCCGAAATATAAACCCCCTCACACCAGAAATATAAAACCCCTAACACCGCTTAATCAGCGGAAATATAAAACCCCTCACACCGCGCAATCACCGGAAATAAAAAAAACCCTCACACCGCGCAATTACAGGAAATATAAACCCCTCACACCTCGCAATTACTGGAAATATAAGCCCCCCACACCGCACAATCACCGGAAATATAAAACATTACACACCGCGCAATCACCGGAAATATAAACCCCTCACACCGCGCAATCACCGGAAATATAAAACCCCCCACACCGCGCAATCACCGGAAAAAAAAAACCCCTCACACCGCGAAATCAGCGGAAATATAAACCCCCGCCCCACACCGCGCAATCACCGGAAATATGAACCCCCCACACCGCGCAATCACCGGAAATATAAAACCCCTCACACCGCGCAATCACCGGAAATACAAACCCCTCACACCGCGCAATCACCGGAAATATAAACCCCCTCACACCGGAAATATAAACCCCTTACACCGCGCAATCACCGGAAATATAAAACCCTCACACCGCGCAATCACCGGAAATATAAAACCCCACACACCGCGCAATCACCGGAAATATAAACCCCCTCACACCACGCAATCACCGGAAATATAATCCCCCACACTGCGCAATCACCGGAAATATAAACCCCCCCACACCGCGCAATCACCGGAAATATAAACCCTCCTCACACCGCGCAATCACCGGAAATATAAACCCCTCACACCGCGCAATCACCGGAAATATAAACCCCCCACACCGCGCAATCACCGGAAATATAAACCCCTCACACCGCGCAATCACCGGAAATATAAAACCCCCCCACACCGCGCAATCACCGGAAATATAAACCCCTCACACCGCGCAATCACCGGAAATATAAACCCCCTCACACCGCGCAATCACCGGAAATATAAACCCCTCACACCTCGCAATCACCGGAAATATAAACCCCTCACACCGCGCAATCACCGGAAATATAAAACCCCTCACACCGCGCAATCACCGGAAATATAAAACCCCCCCCACACCGCGCAATCACCGGAAATATAAAACCCCTCACACCGCGCAATCACCGGAAATATAAACCTCTCACACCGCGCAATCACCGGAAATATAAACCCCCTCACACCAGAAATATAAAACCCCTAACACCGCTTAATCAGCGGAAATATAAAACCCCTCACACCGCGCAATCACCGGAAATATAAAACCCCTCACACCGCGCAATCACAGGAAATATAAACCCCTCACACCTCGCAATTACTGGAAATATAAGCCCCCCACACCGCACAATCACCGGAAATATAAAACATTACACACCGCGCAATCACCGGAAATATAAACCCCTCACACCGCGCAATCACCGGAAATATAAAACCCCCCACACCGCGCAATCACCGGAAAAAAAAAACCCCTCACACCGCGAAATCAGCGGAAATATAAACCCCCCGCCCCACACCGCGCAATCACCGGAAATATGAACCCCCCACACCGCGCAATCACCGGAAATACAAACCCCTCACACCGCGCAATCACCGGAAATATAAACCCCCTCACACCGGAAATATAAACCCCTTACACCGCGCAATCACCGGAAATATAAAACCCTCACACCGCGCAATCACCGGAAATATAAAACCCCACACACCGCGCAATCACCGGAAATATAAACCCCCTCACACCACGCAATCACCGTAAATATAATCCCCCACACCGCGCAATCACCGGAAATATAAACCCCTCACACCGCGCAATCACCGGAAATATAAACCCCCCACACCGCGCAATCACCGGAAATATAAACCCCTCACACCGCGCAATCACCGGAAATATAAAACCCCCCCACACCGCGCAATCACCGGAAATATAAACCCCTCACACCGCGCAATCACCGGAAATATAAACCCCTCACACCTCGCAATCACCGGAAATATAAACCCCTCACACCGCGCAATCACCGGAAATATAAAACCCCTCACACCGCGCAATCACCGGAAATATAAAACCCCCCCACACCGCGCAATCACCGGAAATATAAAACCCCTCACACCGCGCAATCACCGGAAATATAAACCTCTCACACCGCGCAATCACCGGAAATATAATCCCCTCATACCGCGCAATCACCGGAAATATAAAACCCCTCACACCGCGCAATCACCGGAAATATAAAACCCCTCACACCGCGCAATCACCGGAAATATAACCCCCCCACACCGCGCAATCACCGGAAATATAAACCCCTCACACCGCGCAATCACCAGAAATATAAACCCCTCACACCGCGCAATCACCGGAAATATAAACCCCTCACACCGCGCAATCACCGGAAATATAAACCCCTCACACCGCGCAATCACCGGAAATATAAAACCTCTCACACCGCGCAATCACCGGAAATATAAAACCCCCCACACCGCGCAATCACCGGAAATATAAAACCCCTCACACCGCGCAATCACGGGAAATATAAAACCTCTCACACCGCACAATCACGGAAAATATAAACCCCTCACACCGCGCAATCTTCGGAAATATAACCCCCCCCACACCGCGCAATCACCGGAAATATAACCCCCCCCCACACCGCGCAATCACCGGAAATATAAACCCCTCACACCGCGCAATCACCGGAAATATGAACCCCCTCACACCGGAAATATAAAACCCCTCACACCGCGCAATCACCGGAAATATAAAACCCCTCACACCGCGCAATCACCGGAAATATAAAACCCCTCACACCGCGCAATCACCGGGAATATAAACCCCTCACACCGCGCAATCACCGGAAATATAAACCCCCTCACACCGGAAATATAAAACCCCTCACACCGCGCAATCTCCGGAAATATAAAACCCCTGACACCGCGCAATCACCAAAAATATAAACCCCCTCACACCGTGCAATCACCGGAAATATAAAACCCCTCACACCGCGCAATCACCGGAAATAAAAAACACCTCACACCGCGCAATCACCGGAAATATAAAACCCCTCACACCGCGCAATCACCGGAAAAATAAACCCCTCACACCGCGCAATCACCGGAAATATAAAACCCCTCACACCGCGCAATCACAGGAAATATAAACCCCTCACACCTCGCAATTACCGGAAATATAAGCCCCCCACACCGCACAATCACCGGAAATATAAAACATTACACACCGCGCAATCACCGGAAATATAAACCCCTCACACCGCGCAATCACCGGAAATATAAAACCCCCCACACCGCGCAATCACCGGAAATATAAAACCCCTCACACCGCGAAATCAGCGGAAATATAAACCCCCCGCCTCACACCGCGCAATCACCGGAAATATGAACCCCCCACACCGCGCAATCACCGGAAATATAAAACCCCTCACACCGCGCAATCGCCGGAAATACAAACCCCTCACACCGCGCAATCACCGGAAATATAAACCCTCTCACACCGGAAATATAAACCCCTCACACCGCGCAATCACCGGAAATATAAAACCCTCACACCGCGCAATCACCGGAAATATAAAACCCCACACACCGCGCAATCACCGGAAATATAAACCCCCTCACACCACGCAATCACCGGAAATATAATCCCCCACACCGCGCAATCACCGGAAATATAAACCCCTCACACCGCGCAATCACCGGAAATATAAACCCCCCACACCGCGCAATCACCGGAAATATAAAACCCTCACACCGCGCAATCACCGGAAATATAAACCCCTCACCGCGCAATCACCGGAAATATAAACCCCTCACACCGCGCAATCACCGGAAATATAAAACCCCCCCACACCGCGCAATCACCGGAAATATAAACCCCTCACACCGCGCAATCACCGGAAATATAAACCCCCTCACACCGCGCAATCACCGGAAATATAAACCCCTCACACCTCGCAATCACCGGAAATATAAACCCCTCACACCTCGCAATCACTGGAAATATAAACCCCAAACACCGCGCAATCACCGGAAATATAAAACCCCTCACACCGCGCAATCACCGGAAATATAAAACCCCCCCACACCTCGCAATCACCGGAAATATAAAACCCCTCACACCGCGCAATCACCGGAAATATAACCCCCCCACACCGCGCAATCACCGGAAATATAAACCCCTCACACCGCGCAATCACCGGAAATATAAACCCCTCACACCGCGCAATCACCGGAAATATAAACCCCTCACACCGCGCAATCACCGGAAATATAAAACCCCTCACACCGCGCAATCACGGGAAATATAAAACCTCTCACACCGCGCAATCACTGGAAATATAAACCCCTCACACCGCGCAATCACGGGAAATATAAAACCTCTCACACCGCGCAATCACTGGAAATATAAACCCCTCACACCGCGCAATCTTCGGAAATATAACCCCCCCCACACCGCGCAATCACCGGAAATATAACCCCCCCCCACACCGCGCAATCACCGGAAATATAAACCCCTCACACCGCGCAATCACCGGAAATATAAACCCCCTCACACCGGAAATATAAAACCCCTCACACCGCGCAATCACCGGAAATATAAAACCCCTCACACCGCGCAATCACCGGAAATATAAAACCCCTCACACCGCGCAATCACCGGGAATATAAACCCCTCACACCGCGCAATCACCGGAAATATAAACCCCCTCACACCGGAAATATAAAACCCCTCACACCGCGTAATCACCGGAAATATAAAATCCCTGACACCGCGCAATCACCGGAAATATAAAACCCCTCACACCGCGCAATCACCGGAAATATAAAACCCCTCACACCGCGCAATCACCAAAAATATAAACCCCCTCACACCGCGCAATCACCGGAAATATAAACCCCTCACACCGCGCAATCACCGGAAATAAAAAACACCTCACACCGCGCAATCACCGGAAATATAAAACCCCTCACACCGCGCAATCACCGGAAAAATAAACCCCTCACACCGCGCAATCACCGGAAATATAAAACCCCTCACACCGCGCAATCACAGGAAATATAAACCCCTCACACCTCGCAATTACCGGAAATATAAGCCCCCCACACCGCACAATCACCGGAAATATAAAACATTACACACCGCGCAATCACCGGAAATATAAACCCCTCACACCGCGCAATCACCGGAAATATAAAACCCCCCACACCGCGCAATCACCGGAAATATAAAACCCCTCACACCGCGAAATCAGCGGAAATATAAACCCCCCGCCCCACACCGCGCAATCACCGGAAATATGAACCCCCACACCGCGCAATCACCGGAAATATAAAACCCCTCACACCGCGCAATCACCGGAAATATAAAACCCCTCACACCGCGCAATCACCGGAAATACAAACCCCTCACACCGCGCAATCACCGGAAATATAAACCCCCTCACACCGGAAATATAAACCCCTTACACCGCGCAATCACCGGAAATATAAAACCCTCACACCGCGCAATCACCGGAAATATAAAACCCCACACACCGCGCAATCACCGGAAATATAAACCCCCTCACACCACGCAATCACCGGAAATATAATCCCCCACACCGCGCAATCACCGGAAATATAAACCCCTCACACCGCGCAATCACCGGAAATATAAACCCCCCACACCGCGCAATCACCGGAAATATAAACCCCTCACACCGCGCAATCACCGGAAATATAAACCCCCCCCCACACTGCGCAATCACCGGAAATATAAACCCCTCACACCGCGCAATCACCGGATATATAAACCCCCTCACACCGCGCAATCACCGGAAATATAAACCCCTCACACCTCGCAATCACCGGAAATATAAACCCCTCACACCGCGCAATCACCGGAAATATAAAACCCCTCACACCGCGCAATCACCGGAAATATAAACCCCCCCACACCGCGCAATCACCGGAAATATAAAACCCCTCACACCGCGCAATCACTGGAAATATAAACCCCTCACACCGCGCAATCACCGGAAATATAAACCTCTCACACCGCGCAATCACCGGAAATATAATCCCCTCATACCGCGCAATCACCGGAAATATAAAACCCCTCACACCGCGCAATCACCGGAAATATAAAACCCCTCACACCGCGCAATCACCGGAAATATAACCCCCCCACACCGCGCAATCACCGGAAATATAAACCCCTCACACCGCGCAATCACCGGAAATATAAACCCCTCACACCGCGCAATCACCGGAAATATAAACCCCTCACACCGCGCAATCACCGGAAATATAAAACCTCTCACACCGCGCAATCACCGGTAATATAAAACCCCCCACACCGCGCAATCACCGGAAATATAAACCCCTCACACCGCGCAATCACCGGAAATATAAAACCCCTCACACCGCGCAATCACGGGAAATATAAAACCTCTCACACCGCGCAATCACGGGAAATATAAACCCCTCACACCGCGCAATCTTCGGAAATATAACCCCCCCTCACACCGCGCAATCACCGGAAATATAACCCCCCCCCCACACCGCGCAATCACCGGAAATATAAACCCCTCACACCGCGCAATCACCGGAGATATGAACCCCCTCACACCGGAAATATAAAACCCCTCACACCGCGCAATCACCGGAAATATAAAACCCCTCACACCGCGCAATCACCGGAAATATAAAACCCCTCACACCGCGCAATCACCGGGAATATAAACCCCTCACACCGCGCAATCACCGGAAATATAAACCCCCTCACACCGGAAATATAAAACCCCTCACACCGCGCAATCACCGGAAATATAAAACCCCTGACACCGCGCAATCACCAAAAATATAAACCCCCTCACACCGTGCAATCACCGGAAATATAAAACACCTCACACCGCGCAATCACCGGAAATATAAACCCCCTCACACCGCGCAATCACCGGAAATATAAACCCCCTCACACCGCGCAATCACCGGAAAAATAAACCCCTCACACCGCGCAATCACCGGAAATATAAAACCCCTCACACCGCGCAATCACAGGAAATATAAACCCCTCACACCTCGCAATTACCGGAAATATAAGCCCCCCACACCGCACAATCACCGGAAATATAAACCCCTCACACCGCGCAATCACCGGAAATATAAACCCCTCACACCGCGCAATCACCGGAAATATAAAACCCCCCACACCGCGCAATCACCGGAAATATAAAACCCCTCACACCGCGAAATCAGCGGAAATATAAACCCCCCACCCCACACCATCACCGGAAATATGAACCCCCCACACCGCGCAATCACCGGAAATATAAAACCCCTCACACCGCGCAATCGCCGGAAATACAAACCCCTCACACCGCGCAATCACCGGAAATATAAACCCCCTCACACCGGAAATATAAGCCCCTCACACCGCGCAATCACCGGAAATATAAAACCCTCACACCGCGCAATCACCGGAAATATAAAACCCCACACACCGCGCAATCACCGGAAATATAAACCCCCTCACACCACGCAATCACCGGAAATATAATCCCCCACACCGCGCAATCACCGGAAATATAAACCCCTCACACCGCGCAATCACCGGAAATATAAACCCCCCACACCGCGCAATCACCGGAAATATAAAACCCCTCACACCGCGCAATCACCGGAAATATAAAACCCCCCCACACCGCGCAATCACCGGAAATATAAACCCCTCACACCGCGCAATCACCGGAAATATAAAACCCCTCACACCGCGCAATCACCGGAAATATAAACCCCTCACACCACGCAATCACCGGAAATATAAACCTCTCATACCGCGCAATCACCGGAAATATAATACCCCTCACACCGCGCAATCACCGGAAATATAAAACCTCTCACACCACGCAATCACCGGAAATATAAAACCCCCCACACCGCGCAATCACCGGAAATATAAAACCTCTCACAATGCGCAATCACGGGAAATATAAACCCCTCACACAGCGCAATCTTCGGAAATATAACCCTCCACACACCGCGCAATCACCGGAAATATAACCCACACCGCGCAATCACCGGAAATATAAACCCCTCACACCGCGCAATCACCGGAAATATGAACCCCCTCACACCGGAAATATAAAACCCCTCACACCGCGCAATCACCGGAAATATAAAACCCCTCACACTGCGCAATCACCGGAAATATAAAACCCCTCACACCGCGCAATCACCGGGAATATAAACCCCTCACACCGCGCAATCACCGGAAATATAAACCCCCTCACACCGGAAATATAAAAACCCCTCACACCGCGCAATCACCGGAAATATAAAACCCCTGACACCGCGCAATCACCGGAAATATAAAACCCCTCACACCGCGCAATCACCGGAAATATAAAACCCCTCACACCGCGCAATCACCAAAAATATAAACCCCCTCACACCGCGCAATCACCGGAAATATAAACCCCTCACACCGCGCAATCACCGGAAATCTAAAACCCCTCACACCGCGCAATCACCCGAAATATAAACCCCCTCACACTGCGCAATCACCGGAAATATAAAACCCCTCACACCGCGCAATCACCGGAAATATAAACCCCTCACACCGCGCAATCACCGGAAATATAAACCCCCTCACACCAGAAATATAAAACCCCTAACACCGCTTAATCAGCGGAAATATAAAACCCCTCACACCGCCCAATCAACGGAAATATAAACCCCTCACACCGTGCAATCACCGGAAATATAAAACCCCTCACACCGCGCAATCACCGGAAATAAAAAACACCTCACACCGCGCAATCACCGGAAATATAAAACCCCTCACACCGCGCAATCACAGGAAATATAAACCCCTCACACCTCGCAATTACCGGAAATATAAGCCCCCCACACCGCACAATCACCGGAAATATAAAACATTACACACCGCGCAATCACCGGAAATATAAACCCCTCACACCGCGCAATCACCGGAAATATAAAACCCCCCACACCGCGCAATCACCGGAAATATAAAACCCCTCACACCGCGCAATCACCGGAAATATAAAACCCCTCACACCGCGCAATCACCGGAAATATAAAACGCCTCACACCGCGCAATCACCGGAAATATACAACCCCCCACACCGCGCAATCACCGGAAATATAAAACCCCTCACACCGCGCAATCACTGGAAATATAAACACCTCACACCGCGCAATCACCGGAAATATAAAACCCCTCACACCGCGCAATCACCGGAAATATAACCCCTCACACCGCGCAATCACCGGAAATATAAACCCCTCACACCGCGCAATCACCGGAAATATAAAACCCCCCCACACCGCGCAATCACCGGAAATATAAACCCCTCACACCGCGCAATCACCGGAAATATAAAACCCCTCACACCGCGCAATCACCGGAAATATAAAACCCCTCACACCGCGCAATCACCGGAAATATAAAACCCCTCACACCGCGCAATCACCGGAAATATAAACCCCTCACACCGCGCAATCACCGGAAATATAAACCTCTAACACCGCGCAATCACCGGAAATATAATTCCCTCATACCGCGCAATCACCGGAAATATAAAACCCCTCTCACCGCGCAATCACCGGAAATATAAAACCCCTCACACCGCGCAATCACCGGAAATATAAAACCCCTCACACCGCGCAATCACCGGAAATATAACCACCCCACACCGCGCAATCACCGGAAATATAAACCCCTCACACCGCACAATCACCGGAAATATAAACCCCTCACACCGCGCAATCACCGGAAATATAAAACCTCTCTCACCGCGCAATCACCGGAAATATAAAACCCCACACACCGCGCAATCACCGGAAATATAAAACCCCTCACACCGCGCAATCACGGGAAATATAAAACCCTCACACCGCGCAATCACCGGAAATATAACCCCCCACACCGCGCAATCACCGGAAATATAACTCCCCCCCCACACCGCGCAATCACCGGAAATATAAACCCCTCACACCGCGCAATCACCGGAAATATAAACCCCCTCACACCGGAAATATAAAACCCCTCACACCGCGCAATCACCGGAAATATAAAACCCCTCACACCGCGCAATCACCGGAAATATAAAACCCCTCACACCGCGCAATCACCGGAAATATAAAACCCCTCACACCGCCCAATCACCGGAAATATAAAACCCCTCACACCGCGAAATCACTGGAAATCTAAACCCCCCCCCCCCCCACACCGCGCAATCACCGGAAATATAAAACCACTCACACCGCCCAATCACCGGAAATATAAAACCCCTCACACCGCGAAATCACCGGAAATCTAAACCCCCCCCCCCACACCGCGCAATCACCGGAAATATAAAACCCCTGACACCGTGCAATCAACGGAAATATAAAACCCCTCACACCGTGCAATCACCGGAAATATAAAACCCCTCACACCGCGCAATCACCGGAAATATAAACCCCCTCACACCGCGCAATCACCGGAAATATAAACCCCCTCACACCGCGCAATCACCGGAAATATAAACCCCTCACACCGCGCAATCACCGGAAATCTAAAACCCCTCACACCGCGCAATCACCCGAAATATTAGTAGTGATAATGGGAGATTTTAATTTCCGGGATATTAATTGGTGTCATGGTTCGGCTTCAACTGCAAAGGGGAGACATTTCCTCAACCTGTTGCAGGAAAATTTTATGGGCCAGTTTGTGGAAGACCCGACTAGAGGTGAAGCTCTGTTGGATCTGGTCATTTCTAATAATGCAGATCTTGTTGGGAATGTCAATGTTCGTGAAAACCTCGGTAACAGTGATCACAATATAGTTACATTTTACCTATACTGTAAAAAACAAACGCAGGCTGGGAGGGCAAAAACATTTAATTTTAAGAAAGCCAATTCAGGATATGGACTGGGAAGAACTAATGTCAAATAATGGAACAAATGATAAATGGGAGATTTTCAAATCTACTTTGAGTTATTATAGTGCAAAATTTATTCCTACAGGTAATAAGTATAAACGACTCAAATTAAACCCCACATGGCTTACACCTTCTGTGAAAGGGGCAATACATGACAAAAAAAGGGCATTTAAAAAATACAAATCTGAGGGTACAGCTGTAGCCTTTGTAAAATATAAAGAGCTTAATAAAATCTGTAAAAATGTAATAAAATTAGCAAAAATACAAAATGAAAGGCAGGTGGCCAAGGATAGTAAAACAAATCCTAAAAAATTCTTCAAGCATATAAATGCAAAAAAGCCAAGGTCTGAACATGTAGGACCCCTAGATAATGGTAATGGGGAGTTGATCACAGGGGATCAAGAGAAGGCAGAGTTACTAAATGGGTTCTTTAGCTCTGTATATACAACAGAAGAAAGAGCAGCTGATGTAGCCGGTGCCAGTGCTGTTAATATATCAGTTGATATACTGAATTGGATGAATGTAGAGATGGTCCAAGCTAAATTAAATAAAATAAATGTGCACAAGGCTCCGGGACCAGATGGGTTACACCCTAGAATTCTTAAAGAGCTTAGTTCAGTTATTTCTGTCCCCCTTTTCATAATATTCAGAGAATCTCTAGTGACAGGTATAGTGCCAAGGGACTGGCGCAGGGCAAATGTGGTGCCTATTTTCAAAAAGGGCTCTAGGTCTTCCCCGGGTAATTATAGACCAGTAAGCTTAACATCCATCGTGGGGAAAATGTTTGAGGGGCTATTGAGGGACTATATACAGGATTATGTGACAATAAATAGCATTATAAGTGACAGCCAGCACGGTTTTACTAAGGACAGAAGTTGTCAAACTAACCTAATCTGTTTTTATGAAGAGGTGAGCAGAAGTCTAGACAGAGGGGCCGCTGTGGATTTAGTGTTTTTGGACTTTGCAAAGGCATTTGACACTGTCCCCCATAGACGCCTAATGGGTAAATTAAGGACTATAGGTTTAGAAAATATAGTTTGTAATTGGATTGAGAATTGGCTCAAGGACCGTATCCAGAGGGTTGTGGTCAATGATTCCTTCTCTGAATGGTCCCCGGTAATAAGTGGTGTACCCCAGGGTTCAGTGCTGGGACCACTATTATTCAACTTATTTATTAATGATATAGAGGATGGGATTAATAGCACTGTTTCTATTTTTGCAGATGACACCAAGCTATGTAATAATGTTCAGACTATGGAAGATGTTCATGAATTACAGGCAGATTTAAACAAACTAAGTGTTTGGGCGTCCACTTGGCAAATGAAGTTTAATGTAGATAAATGTAAAGTTATGCATCTTGGTACCAACAACCTGCATGCATCATATGTCCTAGGGGGAGCTACGCTGGCGGATTCACTTGTTGAGAAGGATCTGGGTGTACTTGTAAATCATAAACTCATTAACAGCATGCAGTGTCAATCAGCTGCTTCAAAGGCCAGCAGGATATTGTCGTGTATTAAAAGAGGCATGGACTCGCGGGACAGGGATGTAATAATGCCACTTTACAAAGCATTAGTGAGGCCTCATCTAGAATATGCAGTTCAGTTCTGGGCTCCAGTTCATAGAAAGGATGCCCTGGAGTTGGAAAAAATACAAAGAAGAGCAACGAAGCTAATAAGGGGCATGGAGAATTTAAGTTATGAGGAAAGATTGAAAGAATTAAACCTATTTAGCCTTGAAAAAAGACGACTAAGGGGGGACATGATTAACTTATATAAATATATTAATGGCACATACAAAAAATATGGTGAAATCCTGTTCCTTGTAAAACCCCCTCAAAAAACAAGGGGGCACTCCCTCCGTCTGGAGAAAAAAAGGTTCAAGCTGCAGAGGCGACAAGGCTTCTTTACAGTGAGAACTGTGAATTTATGGAATAGCCTACCGCAGGAGCTGGTCACAGCAGGGACAGTAGATGGCTTTAAAAAAGGGTTAGATAATTTCCTAGAACAAAAAAATATTAGCTCCTATGTGTAGAAATTTTTCCTTCCCTTTTCCCTTCCCTTGGTTGAACTTGATGGACATGTGTCTTTTTTCAGCCGTACTAACTATGTAACTATGTAATTAACCCCCCACACCGCGCAATCACCGGAAATATAAACCCCTCACACCGCGCAATCACCGGAAATATAAACCCCCTCACACCAGAAATATAAAACCCCTCACACCGCGCAATCACCGGAAATATAAAACCCCTCACACCGCGCAATCACCAGAAATATAAAACTCCTCACACCGTGCAATCACCGGAAATATAAAACCCCTCACACCGCTTAATCAGCGGAAATATAAAACCCCTCACACCGCGCAATCACCGGAAATATAAAACATCTCACACCGCGCAATCACCGGAAATATAAACCCCCTCACACCGCTTAATCAACGGAAATATAAAACCCCTCACACCGTGCAATCACCGGAAATATAAAACCCCTCACACCGCGCAATCACCGGAAATATAAAACATCTCACACCGCGCAATCACCGGAAATATAAAACCCCTCACACCGCGCAATCACCGGAAATATAAAACCCCTCACACCACGCAATCACCGGAAATATAAACCCCTCACACCGCGCAATCACCGGAAATATAAACCCCCTCACACCGCGCAATCACCGGAAATATAAAACCCCTCACACCGCGCAATCACCGGAAATATAAACCCCTCACACCGCGCAATCACCAGAAATATAAAACCCCTCACACAGCGCAGTCAACGGAAATATAAAACCTCTCACACCGCGCAATCACCGGAAATATAAACCCCCTCACACCGCGCAATCACCGGAAATATAAACCCCTCACACCGCGCAATCACCGGAAATATAAAACCCCTCACACCGCGCAATCACCTGAAATATAAAACCCCTCACACCGCGCAATCACCGGAAATATAAACCCCTCACACCGCGCAATCACCGGAAATATAAAACGTTCTGTCTCACAAAATGGCGACGCAAAACTGTTTTCTTTTTTGAACAAATTTTTCTTTCCTTGTCGAAGATAAATCTATAAATTTTGTGTCGTCGTAATCGTATTGAGCCGGAGAATAAAGGTAACAAGTCATTTTCACCGCATGGTGAACGCCGCAAAAACGAAACCTAAAAATCAATAGGATTCACTGCGTTTTCCTCTATTCCAGCCCACAATTGTTTCCTCTTTCCCAGCACATTATAGGGGACAATAAAGGGGTTTTCCACGATCGGACAACTGATGACCTCCACCAGATAGGTCATCGTTATATGATCTGTGGGGGTCTGACACCCGGACCCCACACCGCTCAACTCCTCCGGCTGCCTCCGGGCACCAGACGTCCATGCTGAAAGCAGATGCTCCGGTCACGGAATAGAGCGGTCGTGCTGCAGTGTTAGGCCTCATTTACACGAGCGTAATATACGCGCGTGCTTTTCACGCGTGTCGTACGCACCTATATTACTCTATGGGGCAGTGCAGACGATGCGTGAATTTTGCGCAGCGCGAGTGCGTTGCGTAAAACTCACGACATGTTCTATAATTGTGCGTTTTTCGCGCATCACGCACCCATTGAAGTCAATGGGTGCGTGAAAACCACGAAGGTCGCACGGAAGCACTTCCGTGTGAACTGCGTGATTCGCGCAAGAGCTGTCAAACTGAATGTAAACAGAAAAGCACCACGTGCTTTTCTGTTTACAAACATCCGAACGGAGTGTCTTAGACATGAGCGAACCGAACTTTACTGGGTTCGGCCGAACTCGTTTTGACCGAACCCGGCAGGAGACAGTCACTGTGCAGGGTGCTGAAAGAGTTAAACTGGTTCAGCACCCTGGACAGTGACTTCCGATTCCAATATACGTGAACGTGTAAAAAAAAAAAAAAGTTCTGACTTACCGATAACTCCCGGCTTCTTCCTCCAGTCTGACCTCCCGGGATGACAATTCAGTCCAAGTGACAGCTGCAGCCAATCACAAGCCAAGCACTGGCTGCAGCAGTCACATGGACTGCCGCGTCATCCAGGGAGGTGGGGCCAGATGTCAAGAGAGGCGCGTCACCAAGGACGCGTCACCATGGCAACGGCCGGGAAGTTCTCGGTAAGTACGAACCTCTTTTTTTTTTTTTAAACAGGTTACTCGATATGGTGATCGGAATGCACTGTCGAGGGTGCTGAAAGAGTTACTGACGATCAGTTAACTCTTTCAGCACCATGGACAGTGACTGATGTCGACTAGCCTCATCTCTATGATGGCGGCTGCGCGAAAATCACGCAGCCGCGCATCATACACGGATGACACACGGAGCTGTCAAGTACCTTTTGCGCACGCAAAACGCTGCATTTTTTGCGCGCGCAAAATGCACACGCTCGTGTAAATGAGGCCTTAAAGTGAATAGGAGCAGAGCCTTTAGTTCTGCAGAACATCCGCTGTGCAGTGGTCGGAGCCATTTGCTTCCGGCTCCAACTGCTGCATACCGTTCAAAACATCCGGCAGCCGGAGCAGCTGATCTGTTCGGGGTCCGGGTGTCGGACCCCCACCATCATATACTGATGACCTATCCAGTGGAGGTCATCCGTTGTCTGATCGTGTAAAACCCCTTTTAAAATTACTTCACGTCCAGCACAAGACATGTTCTCATACGGCTATGTCAACGGAAAAACAAAAAAGTTCTGGCTTTTGGAAGGAGGGAGGAAAAATTTGAATTGGCTGCGTGTCCAAGGGGTTAAGTACATAAGAAGAGACAAATATTAATGAATGACAGACTGGTCCAGAAGGAGAGAGACCCTGCCCTCGTAGACTGCACTCTACAAGAGAAGGAGAGACCCTGCCCGTGTAGACTGCACCCTACAAGAGAAGGAGAGACGCTGCCCGCGTAGCCTGCACTCTACAAGAGAAGGAGAGACCCTGCCCACATATACTGCACTCTACAAGAGAAGGAGAGACCCTGCCCGCGTAGCCTGCACTCTACAAGAGAAGGAGAGACCCTGCCCACATATACTGCCCTCTACAAGAGAAGGAGAGACCCTGCCCGCGTAGACTGCACTCTACAAGAGAAGGAGAGACCCTGCCCACATAGACTGCACTCTACAAGAGAAGGAGAGACCCTACCCGCGTAGACTGTACTCTACAATAGGAGAGAGACCTTGCCCGCGTAGACTGCACTCTACAAGAGAAGGAGAGACCCTGCCCACATAGACTGCACTTTACAAGAGGAGAGACCCTGCCCGCGTAGACTGCACTCTACAAGAGAAGGAGAGACCCTGCCCGCGTAGACTACACTCTACAAGAGAAGGAGAGACCCTGCCCACATAGACTACACTCTACAAGAGAAGGAGAGATCCTGCCCGTGTAGACTGCACTCTACAAGAGGAGAGATCCTGCCCACATAGACTACACTCTGCAAGAGAAGGAGAGACCCTGCCCTCGTAGACTACACTCTACAAGAGAAGGAGAGACCCTGCCCGTGTAGACTACACTCTACAAGAGAAGGAGAGACCCTGCCCGTGTAGACTGCACTCTACAAGAGAAGGAGAGACCCTGCCCGTGTAGACTGCACTCTACAAGAGAAGGAGAGATCCTGCCCACATAGACTGCACTCTACAAGAGAAGGAGAGACCCTGCCCACATAGACTGCACTCTACAAGAGAAGGAGAGACCCTGCCCACATAGACTACATTCTACAAGAGAAGGAGAGACCTTGCCCACATAGACTGCACTCTACAATAGGAGAGACCCTGCCCGCATAGACACTACAAGAGGAGACAGTAGGTGAGGGTAGAAGCTGGTCATCCGGTGGAGTAGTGGCAGCCGGTTATTTTAGGGTGTAAGCTTTTCTGAGGAGGGGATGTTCAGGTTACTAGTGAAGGTTTGGATAGTGGGAGAGATCTGATGAGTTGGGCTAAAGAGGTCAGAATGTGGGGGAAGCACGGGAGAAATCTAGATGATGATGTGAGGAACAGATAAAATGAGAACAAAGAAGGTCTTGTGAGGACCGGAGATTAGGTGTGGGTAGGTATTGGGAGATTAGGGCAGAGATGTATGGAGGGGACGGGTTGTTGACAGCCTTGCATGTCATTTTTAATATGTATAACTTAATTTAGTAGGCAATGGGTGGCCAGTGACCGCAGAGGTGGAATGAGGGGACAAGGTAGATTTACCCTTGCAGCTGAGTTGAGAATGGGTAGAAGAGGTGCAATAGTCTTAGATGGGAAGCCACAGAGAAGGATGTTGGAGTAGTCTAGACAGTAGATGATGAGGGCATATATACTAGCATTTATGTCTGTTCGAGGAAAGACTGACTTCAAGAGAGTTTTTGAGGTTGAGGCAGCAAGAAGTGGTAAGCGCTTGGCTGTGCTATTTGAAATTAAGGATTATCCCAATGCAGCGGACCTGTGAGACGGGGAAATGTGTGGAGCCATTAACTGTGATTTGATAGTTCTGGTAAGGGGGTTGAGTGAAATGGGGAAAAGATGATTCCGTTTTCTCCATGCTAATCTTAAGGAAGTGGGAGGAGAAGGAGGAGATAACTGTTAGACACTCTAGATAACAGGGAGGTAACATCAAGACCAGAGGTAAATTTGACCAAAGATTTAGATGGAGAAGAGTAAGGGATCCAGAACACTGAGACCCATGAGGGAGCGATAGTAAATCTTTAGTTGGTAAGGTATGAGGAGATCCAGGAGAGGGCCAAGTCTGTGATGTCAAGGGACTAGAGAATTTGTATCAGGAGGGTGTGATCGACTGTGCCGAAGGTGGTGGACAGGTCTAGAAGGAGGAGCACAGAGTAATGTAGAAGCAGAGGACAGGTCTAAAAGGAGGAGCACAGAGTAATGTAGAAGCAGAGGACAGGTCTAGAAGAAGGAGGAGCACAGAGTAATGTAGAAGCAGAGGACAGGTCTAGAAGGAGGAGCACAGAGCAATGTAGAAGCACAGGACAGGTCTTGGAGGAGGAGCACAGAGTAATGTAGAAGCAGAGGACAGGTCTAGAAGGAGGAGCACAGAGTAATGTAGAAGCAGAGGACAGGTCTAGAAAGAGGAGCACAGAGTAATGTAGAAGCAGAGGACAGGTCTAGAAGGAGGAGCACAGAGTAATGTAGAAGCAGAGGACAGGTCTAGAAGGAGGAGCACAGAGTAATGTAGAAGCAGAGGACCGGTCTAGAAGGAGGAGCACAGAGTAATGTAGAAGCAGAGGACAGGTCTAGAAGGAGCACAGAATAAGGAAGAAGTGGGGGAACAGGTTTAAAAGGAAAAGCACCGAGTAATGTAGACGATGGAGGACAGGTCACGCTTTACAGAAGTCTGTGTGTAAGATGTGACTGCTAAGTGATAAGATGATGCAGAGATCCTGCACACACCGCACAATACATGCTGCTTCCTCACACTAAACTACCAGGACATACACACTGTATTGGTGGGATGTTCTGCGCCTGCACACTGGTCTGGCGGGACCTTCCGCGCCTGCACACTGGTCTGGCGGGACCTTCCGCGCCTGCACACTGGTTTGGCGGGACCTTCCGCGCCTGCACACTGGTTTGGCGGGACCTTCCGCGCCTGCACACTGGTCTGGCGAGACCTTCCGCGCCTGCACACTGGTCTGGCGGGACCTTCCGCGCCTGCACACTGGTCTGGCGGGACCTTCCGCGCCTGCACACTGGTCTGGCGGGACCTTCCGCGCCTGCACACTGGTCTGGCGGGACCTTCCGCGCCTGCACACTGGTCTGGCGGGACCTTCCGCGCCTGCACACTGGTCTGGCGGGACCTTCCGCGCCTGCACACTTGACAGCCGGTTTCTATTAACCATGGTTAGTATCTGTCTTTCAGATGTGAATAAAGTTACTATCAGGTAAAATAATCTACAAGGAAAAGGGGAATACTATAATAATTAAGAATTTTAGATGTCTCTGAAGATCCAGGATCTCTGAGGTAACTTCTAATATCTGTAAAAACGTATATTAGGGGTGTATTCATTCATAAAGGGCATCTGTCACACTGACCACCAGTCTGATCTGTTGGCAGCAGATTATATAGCAGGAGGACCTGAGCAGATTGCGTCTCTCCATTCACTTCTATAGGAGTTACAGGAACCGCCTAACAAGGCCACCCAGAGGTGGAGCCGCATCTATCAGACATTTCTGGCATATCCCGGGGGGAAATGTCCGTGTTGGGAATACCCCTTTATTCCATGTGGTGACGGCTCTGAGAAGATGTTTCTCTCAATGATCAATAAGTGAGGTTCTGTATGTCACACGTGATGATGTCCCCTGTATGATTTCCATCTTCTCCTTTCTTCATAAAGACATCTGCAGTACTAGATCCTCCAGTTCCTCCAGTTTTCTCATCTTCTCCTTTCTTCATAAAGACGTCTGCAGTACTAGATCCTCCAGGTCCTCCAGTTTTCTCATCTTCTCCTCCACAACGTTCCTTCCCCTGAATGACCCACCAAGAATGGACAAGGACAGGAATGAGATGAGCAGAAGAATATTAGACTTCACCTTGGAGATCATCTACCTGTTGAGCGGAGAGGTAAACTTTTCTACATTATAGAACAAGTCACACATAGGGAAGGGACAATACATAATAGGAAGAATCCAGTGTCCTGTATAACAGCGTCCAGACCTTCCAAGTGACGTCAAGAAGCTGAAGGTCAGCCACCAATATGGTCAGTTATGTGTCATGTCACCAATGCAGCAATAGTAATGTTGTAGAGCAATGAGAATGACCAGGAACCAGGAGGATCAGGATGACCTCTATATAGAAACATAGGAGATGACGGCAGGAGGAGAGCACATGGTCCATCTAGACCCCCCCAATATTATTTCCTTTTTAGTTTTGGCCTCGTTCTATTTTCTCAATGTCTTTTTGTAGGTGAGGTCTCCAGTATTACAGATGTGGGGTCACTAGAGGTCTATACAGCGGGGTCACAATCTCCCTCTTTCTACTGAGGGGGGAATACTGTGTTCAGTCCTCTAAGTGTCTCTCTCCATACACAGGAGTACACAATAGTGAAGAAGACATCGTGTGACTGTACGACTCCCATCATCCATGAGTCAGGAGGATGGAGCAGTAGTCCCATCACAGAGCCTCCCCCTCACTCCCGGATACATGAGAAGAAGATCTTCGAACTGATCTACAAGATGACGGAGCTGCTGACTGGAGAGGTGACACTGCTGGGAATGCTGGGAAATTCTCCAGTAACAGCACTGGAGGTGTCTGGGTAATGACTGTATCATTGTGTGTGTCAGGTTCCTATAAGGAGTCAGGATGTCACTGTCTATCTCTCCATGGAGGAGTGGGAGTATCTAGAAGGACACAAGGATCTGTACGAGGAGGTCATGATGGAGGACTACCGGCCGCGCACATCACAAGGTGAGAAGAGACAGATCTATACTGGCATTACTGTGGGCACAGGCTGGACTGGCGGTCATGTTGAGGCCTTAATAGCGTCATGTGCAGCACATATACACGTGTGTACAATGACATGTAATGTAGGAGCTCCACAATTTCGGCTCCTTTTACATCACATTAGATCCCTGTGTTTCGTGCTGCCGGCTGCTCATAACTCTGCATTACAGGTCACATTACATTGTACAGCGCTGGTGGCCGTTCTGGATACAGGAGCCATGAAGACGGGCAGTACGCGCTGTCTCCTAATGCAGAGTTATGGGCAGCCGGCAGCGAGGACTATGGGCAGTCGTGCTGTAGTCAGAAGTAAACCTGGTAATACAAGTCATGTAGAAAGACGATTATCGGCACACTCCGGCAGTATAATAGTTTCCTATATAATGTCAGTATAATCGGAGGTTCTCTTTAATATTACAAGTTCTGGGCACTAGATTCTGGAGATGGGACGCTGATCCAGGGATTTATTCTGATTTCCAGATTTGGAGTCGGGGAGGAGTTTTCCCCTAATTAGACAATTGTCATCCACCTCATGGGGGTTTTATCTTCCTCTGGATCAACACGGTCGGATTATAGGTTGGTCTTGATGGACTTGTGTCTTTCTTCATCCTTAGTAACTGTAACACAGAATGTATGGAGCTAAATTTACCTCTAATATAAAGTACAACGTGTTCTGAAAAAACAATCTCACAATGTCTTGGATAAGTAAAATCTTATTCCCACTTATGATACGTCTCCACATGGCGTAAACACGGCGGAACGTCCAAAACTCATTTTTGGCGTGACGTGTAGATGAGATTTGTTAAAATCTCATCCTCATTGCTACTACTGTAATACGCTGCAGATTTTCTCGCAATTAAATACTTTGCAGAAAATCTGCATCTTATCAGCCCCGTGTGCACATACCCTTAAAGTGACACGTCAGATTTGAGAAATGGTTCTCTTAAACAGGTCAAAAATAGGCCATGGATTCCACTCCCAGAGGAGTCCCTGACATCACTGTCCATATATGGACAGAGGCGTCAGGGGCTCCCTCTAGAAGCAGAATTTCCAGCCAAGTTGACGGCAACGCTCTGGCAAATGATTCCGCTCCTAGAGGGAGCTTCAGTGGCGCTATCTACAGGGGATGAGGTGCTATCTGCAGGGGTTTGGCATAAGTTTGATTAAACTAAGGGGGAGATGTGCCGGCACTTGTGGAGAGAGCCGGCGGACAGGAAAGTACAACCCTGTTCCATTCTGCCAATATTTATTTATGTGACACCTGCCCAGGGCATCAGGAGTTGGAAAGTATATAGCCATGTCGTGAAGGGGTTAATTAATATGTATAGAAAATATTGCCTACAGAGGTGTACACAGCCTTTAAGAGGCTAATAAGCAAGTGACACCCAGACCATTTTTGGTTGCAGGTAACTAAATAGAGGCGTCCTGTGTGCCGCCACGTTCATGTGTATCCGCGTCCACAGAAGGCAGATACAGGTAAATACTATGGTGGAGCAGGGAGCCAGTTACGCCCCGCCGTTCGCTCTGGTAGGGCACAGTCTACTTTAGGCCTGCGGCTTACAAGGTGCAGGGACCTCGACACCGGTAGTGAGGACCTCAACATTGTAATTCCGGCTCTGATCAGTAAACATAGAAGTGTAGAGAGAAGTGTCTGATCTATAGACAGATATACAGTAGTCATGTATTCAGTCACTGTGTGTTTCCTACAGATGGATCCAGTAGGAGAAATCCACCAGAGAGATGTCCCAGTCCTCTGTATTCCCAGGACTGTCCAGAGGAAAATCACAATGTCCCAGAGAATCATCAGGTAGATGAAGCTGAGCCGTATACCAGATCTATATAGGGGGGTGCGGAGCTTTTCGGTCCTGCAGTCATTAGGGATGTCACGATACCAGAATTTGGACTCCGATACCGATACTTCGTGTAGTATTGCGATTTCGATATCAAAACGATACTTTACCAACAGTAATAAAAAAATAATAAAAAAGTTCTTCCGTTTTCTGATGTGAGACGCGAGGTGCGATGATGAATGTAACCTCCATGTACCTCATTAATAGTAATTAACCCCATCATGTTTCTCAGTCATAATGGGTTAATGTGTGAGGTACATGATGGGGTTAATTACTATTACTGAGGCACATGGAGGTTACATTCATCATCACGCCTCGTGCCTCACAATAATAAGTGACAGAAATATATACTGATAGTACACAGCAATATATCTGTATACTGATAGTACACAGGCATACATCTATATACTGATAGTACACAGGCATATATCTATATACTGATAGTACACAGGCATATATCTATATACTGATAGTACACAGGCCTATATCTATATACTGATAGCACACAGGCATATATCTATATACTGATAGTACACAGCCATATATCTATACACTGATAGTACACAGGCATATATCTATACACTGATAGTACACAGGCATATATCTATATACTGATAGTACACAGGCATATATCTATATACTGATAGTACACAGGCATATATCTATATACTGATAGTACACAGGCATATATCTATATACTGATAGCACACAGGCATATATCTATATACTGATAGTACACAGGCATATATCTATATACTGATAGTACACAGGCATATATCTATATACTGATAGTACACAGGCATATATCTATATACTGATAGTACACAGGCATATATCTATACACTGATAGTACACAGGCATATATCTATATACTGATAGTACACAGGCATACATCTATATACTGATAGCACACAGGCATATATCTATATACTGATAGTACACAGGCATATATCTATATACTGATAGTACACAGGCATATATCTATACACTGATAGTACACAGGCATATATCTATATACTGATAGTACACAGGCATATATCTATATACTGATAGCACACAGGCATATATCTATATACTGATAGCACACAGGCATATATCTATATACTGATAGCACACAGGCATATATCTATACACTGATAGTACACAGGCGTATATCTATATACTGATAGTACACAGGCGTATATCTATATACTGATAGTACACAGGCGTATATCTATATACTGACAGTACACAGGCGTATATCTATATACTGATAGCACACAGCCATATATCTATATACTGATAGTACACAGGCATATATCTATATACTGATAGTACACAGGCATATATCTATATACTGATAGTACACAGGCATATATCTATACACTGATAGTACACAGGCGTATATCTATATACTGATAGTACACAGGCGTATATCTATATACTGATAGCACACAGGCATATATCTATATACTGATAGTACACAGGCATATATCTATACACTGATAGTACACAGGCATATATCTATATACTGATAGTACACAGGCATATATCTATATACTGATAGCACACAGGCATATATCTATATACTGATAGTACACAGGCATACATCTATATACTGATCGCACACAGGCATATATCTATATACTGATAGTACACAGCAATATATCTATACACTGATAGCACACAGGCATATATCTATATACTGATAGTACACAGGCATATATCTATATACTGATAGTACACAGGCATATATCTATATACTGATAGTACACAGGCATATATCTATACACTGATAGTACACAGGCATATATCTATATACTGATAGTACACAGGCATATATCTATACACTGATAGTACACAGGCATACATCTATATACTGATAGTACACAGGCATATATCTATATACTGATAGTACACAGGCATATATCTATACACTGATAGTACACAGGCATACATCTATATACTGATCGCACACAGGCATATATCTATATACTGATAGTACACAGCAATATATCTATATACTGATAGTACACAGGCATATATCTATATACTGATAGTACACAGGCATATATCTATATACTGATAGTACACAGGCATATATCTATATACTGATAGTACACAGGCATATATCTATATACTGATAGTACACAGGCATATATCTATATACTGATAGCACACAGGCATATATCTATATACTGATAGTACACAGGCATACATCTATATACTGATCGCACACAGGCATATATCTATATACTGATAGTACACAGGCATATATCTATATACTGATAGCACACAGGCATATATCTATATACTGATAGTACACAGGTATATATCTATATACTGATAGTACACAGGCATATATCTATATACTGATAGCACACAGGCATATATCTATATACTGATAGTACACAGGCATATATCTATACACTGATAGTACACAGGCATATATCTATACACTGATAGTACACAGGCATATATCTATATACTGATAGCACACAGGCATATATCTATATACTGATAGTACACAGGCCTATATCTATATACTGATAGCACAGAGGCATATATCTATATACTGATAGCACACAGGCATATATCTATATACTGATAGCACACAGGCATATATCTATATACTGATAGTACACAGGCATATATCTATATACTGATAGCACACAGGCATATATCTATATACTGATAGTACACAGGCATATATCTATATACTGATAGTACATAGTTTGTACGGTTGAAAAAAGACACATGTCCATCATATATCTATATATCTATATACTGATAGTACACAGGCATATATCTATATACTGATAGTACACAGGCATATATCTATATACTGATAGTACACAGGCATATATCTAAATACTGATAGTACAGAGGCATATATCTATATACTGATAGCACACAGGCATATATCTATATACTGATAGTACACATGCATATATCTATATACTGATAGTACACAGGCATATATCTATATACTGATAGTACACAGGCATATATCTATATACTGATAGTACACAGGCATATATCTATATACTGATAGTACACAGGCATATATCTATATACTGATAGCACACGGGCATATATCTATATACTGATAGTACACAGGCATATATCTATATACTGATAGTACACAGGCATATATCTATATACTGATAGTACACAGGCATATATCTATATACTGATAATACACAGGCATATATCTATATACTGATAGTACACAGGCATATATCTATACACTGATAGTACACAGGCATATATCTATATACTGATAGTACACAGGCATATATCTATATACTGATAGTACACAGCCATATATCTATATACTGATAGCACACAGGCATATATCTATATACTGATAGTACACAGGCATATATCTATATACTGATAGTACACAGGCATATATCTATACACTGATAGTACACAGGCATACATCTATATACTGATAGTACACAGGCGTATATCTATATACTGATAGCACACAGGCGTATATCTATATACTGATAGCACACAGGCATATATCTATATACTGATAGTACACAGGCATATATCTATACACTGATAGTACACAGGAATATATCTATATACTGATAGTACACAGGCATATATCTATATACTGATAGCACACAGGCATATATCTATATACTGATAGTACACAGGCATATATCTATACACTGATAGTACACAGGCATATATCTATATACTGATAGTACACAGGCATATATCTATACACTGATAGTACACAGGCATATATCTATATACTGATAGCACACAGGCATATATCTATATACTGATAGTACACAGGCATATATCTATACACTGATAGTACACAGGCATATATCTATATACTGATAGCACACAGGCATATATCTATATACTGATAGTACACAGGCATATATCTATATACTGATAGCACACAGGCATATATCTATATACTGATAGCACACAGGCATATATCTATATACTGATAGTACACAGGCAGATATCTATATACTGATAGTACACAGGCAGATATCTATATACTGATAGTACACAGGCATATATCTATATACTGATAGCACACAGGCATATATCTATATACTGATAGTACACAGGCATATATCTATATACTGATAGTACACAGGCATATATCTATATACTGATAGTACACAGGTATATATCTATATACTGATAGTACACAGGCATATATCTATATACTGATAGCACACAGGCATATATCTATATACTGATAGTACACAGGCCTATATCTATATACTGATAGCACAGAGGCATATATCTATATACTGATAGCACACAGGCATATATCTATATACTGATAGCACACAGGCATATATCTATATACTGATAGTACACAGGCATATATCTATACACTGATAGTACACAGGCATATATCTATATACTGATAGTACACAGGCATATATCTATACACTGATAGTACACAGGCATATATCTATATACTGATAGTACACAGGCATATATCTATATACTGATAGTACACAGGCATATATATATATATATACTGATAGTACACAGGCATATATCTATACACTGATAGCACACAGGCATATATCTATATACTGATAGCACACAGGCATATATCTATATACTGATAGTACACAGGCATATATCTATATACTGATAGTACACAGGCATATATCTATACACTGATAGCACACAGGCATATATCTATATACTGATAGTACACAGGCATATATCTATATACTGATAGTACACAGGCATATATCTATATACTGATAGTACACGGGCATATATCTATATACTGATAGTACACGGGCATACATCTATATACTGATAGTACACAGGCATATATCTATATACTGATAGTACACAGGCATATATCTATATACTGATCGCACACAGCCATATATCTATATACTGATAGCACACAGCCATATATCTATATACTGATAGTAGACAGGCATATATCTATACACTGATAGTACACAGCCATATATCTATATACTGATAGTACACAGGCATATATCTATATACTGATAGTACACAGGCATATATCTATATACTGATAGTACACAGGCATATATCTATACACTGATAATACACAGGCATATATCTATATACTGATAACACACTGGCATATATCTATACACTGATAGTACACAGGCATATATCTATATACTGATAACACACTGGCATATATCTATATACTGATAGTACACAGGCATATATCTATATACTGATAACACACTGGCATATATCTATACACTGATAGTACACAGGCATATATCTATATACTGATAGTACACAGGCATATATCTATATACTGATAGTACACAGGCATATATCTATATACTGATAGTACACAGGCATATATCTATACACTGATAGTACACAGGCATATATCTATATACTGATAGTACACAGCCATATATCTATATACTGATAGTACACAGGCATATATCTATACACTGATAGTACACAGGCATATATCTATATACTGATAGTACACAGGCATATATCTATATACTGATAGTACACAGGCATATATCTATATACTGATAGCACACAGGCATATATCTATATACTGATAGCACACAGGCATATATCTATACACTGATAGTACACAGGCATATATCTATATACTGATAGCACACAGGCATATATCTATATACTGATAGTACACAGGCATATATCTATATACTGATAGTACACAGGCATATATCTATATACTGATAGTACACAGGCATATATCTATATACTGATAGTACACAGGCATATATCTATATACTGATAGTACACAGGCATATATCTATATACTGATAGCACACAGGCATATATCTATACACTGATAGTACACAGGCATATATCTATACACTGATAGTACACAGGCATACAGCTATACACTGATAGTACACAGGCATATATCTATATACTGATAGCACACAGGCATATATCTATATACTGATAGCACACAGGCATATATCTATATACTGATAGTACACAGGCACATATCTATATACTGATAGTACACAGGCATATATCTATATACTGATATCACACAGGCATATATCTATATACTGATAGTACACAGGCATATATCTATATACTGATAGTACACAGGCATATATCTATATACTGATAGCACACAGGCATATATCTATATACTGATAGTACACAGGCATATATCTATATACTGATAGTACACAGGCATATATCTATATACTGATAGTACACAGGCACATATCTATATACTGATAGTACACAGGCATATATCTATACACTGATAGTACACAGGCATATATCTATATACTGATAGCACACAGGCATATATCTATACACTGATAGTACACAGCCATATATCTATATACTGATAGTACCCAGGCATATATCTATATACTGATAGTACACAGGCATATATCTATACACTGATAGTACACAGGCATATATCTATATACTGATAGTACACAGCCATATATCTATATACTGATAGTACACAGGCATATATCTATACACTGATAGTACACAGGCATATATCTATATACTGATAGTACACAGGAATATATCTACCGTATATATCGGCGTACAAGACGACTTTTTACACCCTTAAAAAAATGTCAAAAGTGTGGGGTCGTCTTATATGCCGGATATTGTCTACATTAGGGATGCACGTTGCAGCCGCACAGCTCAGTATAATACACATGAATGTATGGGAGCGCGGCTGCGGCTGTGTAATTCAGCCACAGCCCCGCTCCTGAGTCATGATAAGTTCGCGGGGTCAGGATGATGCGTTGCGGCCAGCGCTGCACTAATGAGCGGCGGCACTGGAGACAGAACATGGCGGGCGCGCTACAAAACACCCCCATGTTCTGTCTTCAGTGCCTGAACTGCCGCTCATTAGTGCAGCGCCGGCCGCATCACCTCATGCTGACCGCGCGCGCACTTCCTGTCAGGAGCGGGGCAATGGCTGTATTACACAGCCGCAGCCCCGCGCTATAACGGCGGAGATCAGAGAAACCGCTCATCTCCGCCGTTATTCCCCTGAATGCTGCGATCACAGCTGACTGCAGCATTCAGGGGAAAGTGAGAAGGGGGGATGCCCCTGGATCGCGTCACAGGGAATTCCTGTGACGCGATCGAGGGCCATACCATATATGGGCAGACAGCCCAGGGTCTATTGACGGACCCCAGGGCTGTCTTACCATATTTCATGTTGTTAGGACATACCCAAGTATGTCCTAACAACTGCCTGTGTATTATCCGTCCACAGGTTAATGTACTGGCACATATCTGATATATGTCAGTACATTAAAGTTTAAAAATAACGTAAAAACAAAGTATTGTTAAATTGTAAAAAAAATAAATACACCTTCACCTTTTTTACAATAAACATTAAAATAAGTCTCAATACATAAAATACACACATTCAGTAATGGCGCGGACAACAATGTTTTTGCATCATTTATGATGTGTACGCTGTAAAAAAATGAAATAAACACGGCTTTCATTCACTTATTAATGTGAGGCACGAGGTGCGATGAATTTACCCTCCATGTTCCTCACATTAATAGTAATTAACCCCATCATGTACCTCGCACATTAACCCAATATGACTGAGAAACATGATGGGATTAATTACTATTAATGTGAGGTGCGTTCAAAATTCATCACACGTCGCGCCTCACATCAGAAAACGGAAGAATATTTTTTTTATTACTGTTGGCAAAAGTATCGAAATTGGTATCGAAATCGCAATACTAAACAAAGTATAGGTATCGAAGTCCAAATTCTGGTATCGTGACATCCCTAGTCTACATATTGTCTACACACAGGTTGTGTGTTACCTTGTGAGCCTGCAGTCCGGTACACAGGCTCCCGGGATGCACGGAATCCGCCACGGATCTGAGGGAAGCCGGTATTAGCCGCCAGGGAACATCTCTGTAAGATCCTCTGGCCCGCCCTTTCCTCTCATTCCCTGCCTCTCAGATCTCGCACGATGAAGCAGCCTATCTGCACATGCGCGAGTTCAAAGAGACAGAGAGTCCTGGGTCCTGCCGCCGATGGCCATAGTGAAGCGCTCCTGCACGAAATGGTGAGTATATCTTAAATTCTATATTTTAAGGGTAAAAGTTGGGGGTCGTCTTATACGCCCAGTCGTCTTATACGCCGACATATACGGTATATACTGATAGTACACAGGCATATATCTATATACTGATAGTACACAGACATATATCTATATACTGATAGTACACAGGCATATATCTATACACTGATAGTACACAGGCATATATCTATATACTGATAGTACACAGGCATATATCTATATACTGATAGTACACAGGCATATATCTATACACTGATAGTACACAGGCATATATCTATATACTGATAGTACACAGGCATAGATCTATATACTGATAGTACACAGGCATATATCTATATACTGATAGCACACAGGCATATATCTATATACAGATAGTACACAGGCATATATCTATACACTGATAGCACACAGGCATACAGCTATTCACTGATAGTACACAGGCATATATCTATATACCAGTATATTAGCCTGTGTACGGATAGTACAGAGGCACCTGTTAGGACATACCTCAATATGCCCTAACAACAGGAAATATGGTAGGACAGCCCTGGGGTCCTTCAATGGACCCTGGGCTGTCTGCCCATATATGGTATGTCCCTCAATCGCGTCACAGGGATTCCTGCGATGCGATCCAAGGGGCATCTCCCTTTCTCCTGAATGCTGCAGTCCGCTGTGATCGCAGCATTCAGGGGAATAGCGGCGGAGATGAGAGGTTTCTCTGATCTCCGCCGTTATAGAGGGGGGCTGCGGATGTGTAATACAACCATTGCCCCGCTCCTGACAATAAGTGAGAGCGTGGTCAGCATGAGGTGATGCGGCCGGCGCTGCACTATAATAAGCGGCGGTGCAGGCACTGAAGACAGAACATGGGGGTGTTTTGCAGCGTGCCCGCCATGTTCTGTCTTCAGTGCCGGCAATCATTAGTGCAGCGCTGGCCGCATCGCATCATCCTGACCCCGCGCACTCGTCATGACTCAGGAGCCGGGCAATGACTATCACACAGCCGCAGCCCCGCTCTCATACATTCATGTGTTACTATACTGAGCTGTGCGGCCGCAGAGCTAAGTATCGAAATACATGACATAACGGTATCTAAACAGTATGGAAGTTTCGAGGCATCGTGCATCCCTAACGGTCATAGATGGGGTCATAGAGTTTGGTGGTTTCTTATGTTGATCTGTTAGATTCTTCGCACTCTCTGCTGTATTGTACTGAATTGTTACATATGTGAAATCAGGGGGAAGATGTGACTAATATTAAAACAGAGGATGAAGCAGAAGAAGAGCGGGTGAGGGGCCATCAACCGTGTAAGAGTGAACCGGAGGAGGAAATTCCAGGAGGTGTTACCAGAGGTCAGTAATAATGAATTTAGAAAGTGAACTCCGTGGTTTATTAAGCAGGACCTGCTGTGTTTTTTTAACCACATTCCTCCCCTTATACTTGGCGTCCTCCAGATTCCAACGCTGTCTTTTTCTTTTTTGCCCCCCTCCATGTTGTTCCACTACAGCCCTTACTCCGTTTTGCACCTAACATATGCGTGTTGTAATTAAAGGTACAAAGAGGAGACACCATCTCTCCTCAGTAGGCGTTGCCTCACTTTTTGCTGTGACGCTGTCCAATCAGAGCGGACCACTTCACAGCGATGCAGAAAACCTGCTGATTTTGAGAAATTTCCTGCAGGTCTTTTGCATCGCTGTGAGGCTGTCCACTATGATTAGATAGCGTCACAGCAATGAGCGAGTCAACATCTACTGAGGAGAGAAAAGGTCTTCTCCTTTCTGTTCTCTTTAAGGTGGGGTTCCTCCTTAGTTCTACATTACAGTAACACGTCAGACAATGTGTTATACATAGTGCAGGACCTGAGGGAGCTGTGACTGCACATAGAAGTTCTCTACAAGGTGTTCTATGAATCCGGTCATGCACTAGGTTTAGCATCAGATTTTGGGGGGCAGCGGCTGCGATTAACAGCTGCACTCTAGGCCGAGATCTAGAAAAGCTCAGCTCAACCACTTACAGAGAATGTGTCATCAGAAAATGATCTATTGTTTAAATCAAGTTTCTGTTAAACATATTTTTTATGATTTTTTTGTTGGTTTTTTTTATATTATTTTTTTTATGTCTTTATCTAATCTTGCAGTTTTCCCTCTGGCCAATGAGTCTCATAGTAGACTGCTCCTTACAGTTCTCAGCAGTCATCTCATTATCATCACAGGCAGGATTACACTGACAGGTAACATCTATATATAGATAATACAGAATCCACCATTCATAATGGACTGACCCTTCCTGTTCTGTAGAGATCATTTCTCAGCAGTCATCTCATTATCATCACAGGCAGGATTACACTGACAGGTAACATCTATATATAGATAATACAGAATCCACCATTCATAATAGACTGACCCTTCCTGTTCTGTAGAGATCATTTCTCAGCACTCATCTCCTTATCATCACAGGCAGGATTACACTGACAGGTAACATCTATATATAGATAATACAGAATCCACCATTCATAATAGACTGATCCTTCCTGTTCTGTATAGATCACTTCTCATCACACCTCTCATTATCATCACAGGCAGGATTACACTGACAGGTAACATCTATATATGTAGATAACAAAGAATCCACCATTCATAATAGACTGACCCTTCCTGTTCTGTAGAGATCATTTCTCAGCACTCGTCTCATCATCACAGGCAGGATTACCCTGTATAGGGCATATTTGTTTATTTACTTTAAGAGGTAAAAAGGTTCTTTTTGGAGGATTATATCTCCTGTTATTGGTTTTTCGCTTTGTCCCCAGTCTCTTATCCTCAAGGGATGGCCTAGGGTCATCTGTACCGGAGATATCAGATTCAGAGTAGTCAGTAGATCTAATTTCACGATGGATAACAGGGGGTGTGTGTGTTTACGGAACGAATACGCTTGTCCCGTTTCAAAGTCTTTGCGGTCTCGTATATATTTACGGTGTTGCGTTCCTTCATTTCTCTTTGCAGGCTTTCCATATTTCTTTGTAGTTTGATTTCACAGTTGTTATATTCGGATGTGGTACTGAAGATTTTAATATCCTCAATTTCCTTTTGCAACTGGAGGTTAATTTGATCAAAGGCACTTTTTTCAAAGTCCAAGGGGTAGTGAAGCATGCGTAGAGAATTATCGGTTAGAAGGTCTTCCCACCCTTTAAGGATGTGCGCCGACTTTTTGTGCGCAGGCGCGCCCTCCTGGATTTCTGATTGGTGCAGTCCATTGGCCATTCTGATTGGCCTTACGACCCGCTCGTTTCACTATTGACGGCCGGTCTGTTTAGCCTCTTTTCATTGGGTCCCTGCGGACCGACGCCCACTGTCATGGCGGACCGAGGCTTTAAAAGGGTGTGGATGCACAATACGCCGTCAGTAGCCCCATATGAACCCCTGAGGACGCTACGTTCGTAGCGAAACATGTCGGGGGGGCTTCTCGCTATGTTTTATACGCAATGTCTCACTGACTGTCAGCCGCTGCTATGATCTTGTTTTGCAATTTCAGCGTACTGCAGACGCTGTCTAAACACTGACCCATTACACTGGACTGACTGTTTGCATCTCAGCACGCAGATCTTCTACTGCCAGTGAGCATTGGCTTGTTTTTAAACGAGTGTCGTTTTGTCTTTGATCATTTACTTATTTAATCCTACCCAATAAAAGTTATATTTTATCTTATTGAATACTCCTGTATCTGGCTGGAAACAAGGGCAACCCTTCTCTATTTTGCCTAACCGCAGATTAGTTTCACTTTGTTACAGTGTTGTGCCTGCCAGCCAGCGGGGTCTCCCTTTCCCTTTTTTGCTATAAAAACCACATCAAAAACCTCTTGATTACACTTGATTTTGCGTGTTTGTGTTTGTGTGTGTGGGGGGGGGGGGGGGGGGTGCTTGCCGCTGATTCTTCAAAAGAGCTGATAAGCGGCTATGAAGTATCAGCGGCGCGCGTTAACACTCCGCTCTGCCCCACACACAGCTCTGCAGACACGAGAAAAGTGTTAAAGGGATCGTCCAGTAAAACATGGCGCCGCACCTGTCCTCAGGTCGGGTGTGGTATTACAGCTCTGTCCTATTCACTTCAATGGAGGTGAACTGCAATACCAGACACAACCTGAGGACAGGTGCGGCGCTGTGTCTCCAATCCGGACACCCCTTCTGTCCTGAGATGACCCGACGGGGGAGGAGGGTGTCAGAGCCACCCACCACCATCACTGCAGACAGAACCACAACTACGGCATGAGGGCAGGGCTTGTCCTGAGTGCACTGTCTCTTGTTATGGACAGATTTATAGTCACATGAACCCCGTCTGATGAACCGGTAACCTAGGTCCGATCACATGACAGAGGGGGATCACCAAAAACCCTGTGAACCCTCAGCCCATCAATCCAGCCCTTTCCCGGTTATATCTGCTTCTGGGAAAGCTGGGTGACCACCATTACCCCTCCTACTGGAGTGTGAGAGGTTCATTAGTCACATCCCCAAACATACTCCAGTAGGAGGGGTAATTGTCGTCACCCAGCTTTCCCAGACCCCTGAACGGTAAATCTCTCTAGTTGTGCTGAGACTGTTTGGGAATGTGACAGGGGTCTGGGAAAGCTGGGTGACCACACTAACACCAGGCATATTATCACCCAGCATTCCCAGGACAGTTACATCATGTGTCCTTTATACAGAGTCTCCTGCACGACTACAGGGGGGGCCGTCGGGTGGGGGGGGGTCACGAGAGCGGGGGTCTGTGAGATAGAGAGTGGGACAGACACACACATCTTACATGCAGTGCAGCTGGTCTTCATGATGGCGCCTGCTCTCTCCCTGCAAACAGCTGCTCTGCTGTGTGACTCTGACCTGCGTCTGCTCAGTACAGAGCCAGAGAGCAGATACAATGGACGGGAGCCGTTCATTGACTCCTATGCATTGTAGCTGCCGTATTCCATCTCTGTATGTGTCGTTAATCAACACATACAGAGATGAAAAAAAAAATGGTAGCCCCCATAGAGACGTAAAAGACAGAAAAAAATAAAAAGTACAACACAAATAAATACAATTTATTTTAATGACCTACTAAAAGCAATATTATATAAAAAATAAAATTTTCCGTGACACCTTAAGGACGCAGCCTAGATTTTTCAAATCTGACATATTTCACTTTATGTGGTAATAACGTCGGAATGCTTAAACCTACCCAAGCGATTCTGAGATTGTTTTCTTGTGACACATTGGGCTTTATGTTCGTGGTAAAATTTGGACGATATATTCAGTCTTCATTTGTGAAAAATTGCAAAATTTTGAGAAAATTTACAAGAAATAGCATTTTTCAGAATTTAAATGCATCTGCTTGTAAAACAGACGCTTATACCACCCAAAATATTTACTAGTTCACATTTCCCATATGTCTACTTTAGATTGGCATTGTTTTTTGAACATTCTGTTATTTTTCTTGAACGTTACAAGGCTTAGAACATAAACAGCAATTTCTCATATTCTTAAGAAAATTTCAAAAGCCTTTTTTTGAAGGTACCAGTTCAGTGCTGAAGTGGATTTGAGGGGCCTATGTATTAGAAACCCCCATAAAACACCCCATTTTAAAAACTAGACCCTTCAAAGTATTCAAATCAGCATTTAGAAGTTTTTTAACCCTTCAGGCATTTCACAGGAATTAAAGCAAAGTGGAAATGAAATTTGCAAATTTAATTTTTTCTGCTGAATTTCAATTTTATTCAATTTTTTTCTGTAACAAAGAAGGTTTTACCAGAGAAACACTACTAAATATGTATTGTCCAGATTCTGCAGTTTTTAGAAATGTCCCACATGTGCCTCTAGTGCGCTCGTGGACTAAAACACAAGCCCCAGAAGCAAAGAAGCACCTAGTGCATTTTGAGGCCTCTTTTTTATTAGAATATATTTTAGGCAGCATGCCAGGTTTGAAGAGGTGTTGAGGTGCCAAAACAGTAGGAATCCCCAAAAAGTGACCCCATTTCGGAAACTACACCCCTCAAGCAATTCATTTATGGTTGTTGTTACCATTTTGACCGCACAGTTTTTACACAGCACATATTTGAATTGGGCTATGAAATTAAAAAAATGAAATTTTTTCCAATAAGATGTCATTTTTGATAAAAATTTCTTATTTTCACAGGGAACAAAATACCCCATTTTGTTGCCCAATTTCTCCTGAGTGCAGCAATACCCCATTTGTGGTGATAAACTGCCGTTTGGGCCCATGGGAGGCCTCAGAAGGGAAGGAGCGCTGTGTGTTCTTTGGAGTGCAGATTTTGCTGGATTGGTTTTCGGTGCCATGTCGCATTTGCAGAGCCCCAAAGGTATCAAAGCAATGGAAACCCACCAGAAGTGACCCCATTTTGGAAACTACACCCCTCAAGGAATTCATTTATGGGTGTTGTGACCATTTTGACCCCATAGTTTTTTCACATAACTTATTTGAATTGGACTGGGAATTCAAACAAAATTAATTTTTTCCAATAATATGTAGTTTTGGGTGAAAATGTCTTATTTTCACAAGAAATAAAATACCCCATTTTGTTGTCCAATTTGTCCTGAGTGCGGCAATGCCCAATTTGTGGCGATAAACTGACGTTTGGGCCCATGGGAGGCCTCAGAAGGAAAGGACCACCATTTGGCCTACTGAAGCTTTTCTGGTGCTAAGTCATGTATGCAGAAGCCCCTGAGGCACCAGTACAGTTGAAACCCCAGAGAAGTGACCCCATTTTAAAAACGACACCCCTTAAGACTAGAGGTGTAGTGAGCATTTTGACCCCACAGGTACTGTGTAAAAGATAATGCGCAGCAGATGGTGCAGAGTGAGATTTGCAATTTTATATATATATATGGCATGTCAGTGTCCGATATAGTGTGCCCAGCATGCGCCACCGGAGATATACACCCCATAAGATGTAATGTGGGTTCTCCTGGGTACGGCAATACCCTACATGTGGCTGTTATCAGCTGCCTGGGCACACAGCAGGGCTCAGAAGGGAAAGACGAGGGGGGATAAGCTGTGCGGAGTGCATCAGGGTAAGTAAAACTGGGCTAAATTAAAAATCAAGGGATGTATGATCAATTTTAAAACACTCTTTCATACAGAGCTCTGGTTTTTCAGGACACGTGTCACATTGGTATATTGTGTCCCTCCTTATCGCCCTCTTATAGCAGACTCTGCACCCCTTTTGACTCTTTCCCTTTCCACCGGTTTGGGAACTTCTCCTGGAAAGTGTTGCCCTGGTACGATGCGTGTGGCCCCGCTTCCAGAAGTACTGGGTGCCCCCCCTTCCTGGTCCCTAAAGATTAGATTTTTGATAACCACCTCTTGAAATTCCAGGAAAGTTCCCCTCTGGCCTGTACATCGACGTAGCACGTAACACATTGTACAAAGCCATCTGTATGATGTGCACGGCCAGCTTCTTATACCACACCGCATGGCGCTGTAGGGCTTCAGGGCTTGATCTAACAAGTCCACCCCTCCCATGTACCTACTGTAGTCCAGGATGCAGTCTGGTTTGGGGGTGGCCTTTCCTTCATATATCCTAAACCTGTAGGTATACCCTGATGCACTCCCGCAGCTTATACATCTTCACGCCATACCTTGCCCTCTTACCCGGCAGGTACTGGCGGAATTGAACCCTCCCTTTAAAATGTACCAGGGACTCATCAATAGAAATAAACGTCTCGGGGGTGTATGCTTGGGAAAACCGGGCACTGAAACGGTCTAATAGGGGTCTCCGTTTATACAAACGGTCAAAACTGGGGTCATCTCGGGGTGGGCACGGCTCATTATCAGTATAATGTAAGAAGCGAAGTATTGCCTCATTTATTTATTTTTTGGGGTTCCAGTTCAGTTCTGAAGTTGCTTTGAGGGGCCCATATATTAGAAACTCCTATCAAACACCCCATTTTAGAAACTAGACCCCTCAAAGTATTCACAACAGCATTTAGAAAGTTTATTAACCCTTTAGGTGTTTCACAGGAATTTAGAGCAAAGTAGAGGTGAAATTTACATATTTATTTTTGTCAGAAAATCCTTTTTATGCAATTTTTTTTCTATAACACAAAAGGTTTTACCAGAGAAACGCAACTCAAAATGTATTGCCCAGATTCTGCAGTTTTGATAAATATCCCACATGTGGCCCTAGTGCGGTAATGGACTGAAGCACCGGCCTCAGAAGCAAAGGAAGACCTAGTGGATTTTGAGGCCTCCTTTTTATTAGGCACCATGTCCGGTTTGAAGAGGTCTTGTGGTGCCAAAACAGTGGAAACCTCCCAAAAGTGACCCCAATTTTGAAACTAGACCCCTTGAGGAATCCATTGCAGTTTTCTTGGGGTGCATGCGGCTTTTTGATCAGTTTTTATTCTATTTTTAGGTGGCGTGGTGACTAAAAAACAGCAATTCTACTATTGTTTTTTCATTCTTTTTTTTTTACAGCGTTCACCGTGCGCTATAAATGACATTCACTTTATTCTGCGGGGCGATACGATTACGGCGATACCGGATGTTTATAGTTTTTTTATGTCTTATGGCGTTTGCACAATAAAATAAGTTTTGTAAACAATCACTCACTTTTTGTGTTACCTTATTCTAAGAGCCAGAACGGTTTTATTTTTCCATCAATAAAGCCGTGCGAGGACTTATTTTTTGCGTAACGAACTGTAGTTTCGATCAGGACCATTTTTCGGTACATGCGACTTTTTGATCTCTTTTTATTCCATTTTTTGGGATGTGAAGTGACCAAACAATTGTGATTTTGGTACGGTCTATTATTATTTTATGGCTTTCACCGCGCGGGATAAATAACGAAATAATTTTGTAGTTCAGGCCGTTACGGACGCGGCGATACCAATTATGTATAGTTTGTTTGTTTGTTTATATATTTGTATTAATAATAAATGACTGATAAGGGAAAAAGTGGGACTTTTACTTTTATTACTTTTAAAACTTTTATTTTCTTATTTTTACACATCTTTTTTTAACTATTTTTTAACTTTATTACTTTGTCCCACTAGGGGACTTGAGGGCAGGAGGCCCTGATCGCTATTCTAATACACTGCACTACATGCGTAGTGCAGTGTATTAGAACTGTCAGCTACTCACTGACAGCAAGCATAGTGGGTCCTGACGTTGTCAGGAACCACTAGGCTTCCGTCTATGGCATAGCCGGACGCCATTGTTTGGTGTCCGGTTGCCATAGTCACCATCGCCGGCCGCTATCGTGTAGCAGGCCGGCGATGGCGGATTAACCCCTAAGAAGCCGCGATCGCTATTGAACGTGGCTTCTGAGGGGTTAATCGGCGGGGAAGCTCCGCGATCGGTCCCGGCACATTGAGCTGTGATAGTCTGCTGTCGGAAACAGCAGCTATCACAGCTCATGAACGCGCCCCGCGCGAACGGCGCCGTGTTTACTCCATGACCTACTATTAGGTCACTGAGCACGAACGCTACAGTTAGCATGACCTAATAGTAGGTCATGGAGCGTTAAGGCGTTAAAGAACTGCAACAGTGTGTATATATGTATGTGTATATATGTATGTATGTGTATGTGTGTGTATGTATGTGGATGTATGTGTGTGTATGTATGTGTATATATGTATGTATGTGTGTGTATGTATGTATGTATGTGTGTGTGTGTGTGTATATATGTATGTGTGTATGTATGTGTATATATGTGTATGTATGTATGTGTATATATGTATGTGTGTATGTATGTGTATATATGTATGTGTGTATGTATGTGTATATATGTATGTGTATATATGTATGTGTATATGTATGTGTGTATGTATGTGTGTATGTATGTGTATATATATGTGTATATATGTATGTATGTGTGTGTGTATATATGTATGTGTGTATGTATGTGTATATATGTATGTGTATATATGTGTATGTATGTATGTATGTGTATATATGTATGTGTGTATGTATGTGTGTATGTATGTGTATATATGTATGTGTGTATGTATGTGTGTATGTATGTGTATATATGTATGTATGTATGTGTGTATGTATGTGTATGTATGTATGTGTATATATGTATGTGTGTATATATGTGTATATATTTATATATATATATAACATACGCACACACACACATAAATAACGGGTAAATCTATTTTAAAAAATTACAAAATTGTTTATTTTTCAATTTTTTTTGTGATTTTTCTGCTCATAATAAAATTGTAAAACATGGAATTAATTAAACTAATCTAGAAAATGAAAGCCTCATAAGTCTTGTAAAAATCAAAGTTAAAATAGTTGTGATATTCAAAGCGGTTGCAAAGTTATTATCGTCTAAAGAAGTGCAAATCAGAAATGGAAAATTTGCCCTGGACGCAGGGGCATCAATGACCCCTGGTCATGAAAGGGTTAATTATGTACCGAAAATACAATTGACAAAATCTACAATCAATATATATATATACCGTATTTTTCGGACTATAAGGCGCAGTTTTTAGCAAGAATAAATCTTGCTAAAAAGTCCCTGCGTGTTATAGTCGGCAGTGTCGGGCCCCCTGACCGCTCCTTACTTAACCCCTTCCCGACCCATGATGTGCCAGCACATCATCAGGCGGGGAGGGGATGATGTATGGAGCGGGCTCACGCGCTGAGCCTGCTCCATACACTGCAGGTGTCAGCTTCTGACACGCTGCACTACCGGCTAGGAACAGAGATGGCGCTGTTTAACTAGTTAAATACTGTGGTCAATAGCGACCGCAGCATTTATATTGGTTTTCCTACGAAGGACATTTATGACATATCCACAGGTGTAATATCTCTAGAACGGGGCCCCCTAAGCCCCATTCCATCTTACCCGGCTCCGCGGTCTTCCGGCCACTTCACTTCCTGGTTACATGTTCGAGTTACGCAGTTTCCGCAACTCCCATAGAACTGAATAGTAGTTAAGGCTACAGAGTAGCACGCTACGCTGCTTCTATAACTGACATTCACTACTATGGGAGTTCCGGAAACAGCGTAGCTCAGCGAGTTACGCTGTTTCCGTAACTCATCCATGTATTGCAGTGTATTGTACCAGCGATCTAATGATCACTGGTTCAAGTCCCCTAGGGGAACTAATAAAATGTGTGTAAAAAAAAATAATCTAAAGTTAAAAAAAAACATTTCCCATTTTCACCAAGCACAATGTAAAAATAAAAAAATAATAATAAAATTGGTATCGCTGCATCTGTAAAAGTCCGGAACTATTACAACATGGCATTATTTGACTCACACAGTGAACGGTGTAAAAATGTTTTATTTAAAACCCCCGACTGTCTGTATTCTTCTACCATATTACGTTATAAATGGCCGCTCTGTTGTAACGGTTCACTGGGATACGCTTCTTGTGATGTCATCTAGAATGTGGGCAGATTCTATTTCTCTGAGCGTGACGTCCTCTAGAGAATCTGAGCGTGATGTCATGTGAAGGGCGGGGCCTGTGATCTGCATGTGTTCCGTTTGCACATAATGGCCCTCAGGTTGTGACATCATCAAGTTTATAAATTGGGGTCACACATTGACCGCGGTGTCAGTTTCTCTTGCTGGCTCTCATCATGGACGTGTCTCATATGAAGAAGAGGAGGATGGTGATGTTTCCAATGATGAGTGTTGTAGAGAAGATGGAGGTTGGCGGACGCCAATTTCCGGAGGACGTGGAGATGGAGGAGGAGGATGAGAAGATGGAGGTTGGCGGACGCCAGTTTCCAGAGGACGCGGAGATGGAGGAGGAGGATGAGAAGATGGAGGCTGGCGGACGCCAGTTTCCAGAGGACGTGGAGATGGAGGATGGGAAGATGGAGGTTGGCGGACGCCAATTTCCAGCTCCTGATGTGGAGATGGACGACCTTTCGGGGGCTACGGTTAACATCAGGGCCTCCAACCCCCGAAAGAGAAAGTGGCCATTTTAGTAACATCTGCCACTTGGGGCCCATTTACCATCAGGGCCCCCAACCCCCGGGAGAGATAGCGGCCATCTTATTTCCATCTGCCGCTCGGGGCCCATTTACCATCTTTAGGTGAGGTAAGTGCCGTCCACTGATGATCTTCTCACCTCACGACTCTTCTACAGCCGCCTGGACACTGAATTTCTGATTTGTTTTGCAGTTGTCACCCCAATATTGTGGTCTTTACCACCTAAACCATCAGAAATTCCCATTAAGACTCCTCCAGTGATGAGCAGACGCGAGATCCGGTAAGTCTGACGTCTTCCGCTCGTCTTCATCTTCTCCTTGTGGTGAAGGTTTTGTGAATTTTTTTGCTTATTTGTATTTTTTCCTTTTCTAGGATCCGACTTTGAAAAATATGAAAAACGTTTCCGGTTTCTTCTGATCCAGGATCGAGCTGTGTAAGGGTGGACTGGCGGCCATATCCACGGGTGAAGAAGGACCCTCCCCCTCTTCATCTCACCGATCATCGCATGTTAAAGGGCCGGAGCCACAGAAAACCGCACAGAAATTCTACCCGATTCTATAATAAACAGATTTATTTTTACCATTTTTAGTGTTTTCATTTCTAGATTGGGGAATTTATCCAGGGAACCTGTGTTCTATGGGGGTCCGAAGGTTATAGGTGTAATACTCTGCAGAATATATCACTATGTATCTGTCAGGAGGTGGAGAGGACAGAGCAATGTTCTGCAGATCTGTAGAGAGGTCAGTGGTGTAATACTCTGCAGAATATATCACTCTGTATCTGTCAGTAGAGGACAGAGCAATGTTCTGCAGATCTGTAGAGAGGTCAGTGGTGTAATAATCTGCAGAATATATCACTCTGTATCTATCAGTAGAGGACAGAGCAATGTTCTGCAGATCTGTAGACAGGTCAGTGGTGTAATAATCTGCAGAATATATCACTCTGTATCTGTCTGGAGGCTTTTTGGAATTTTTCTTGAAAATATAAACAATTGCTGGTAAATTTATACATTTTCTAACGACATAAAACAGAAGGACAGATAAAGTAATGCCAACAAGGGACAATATATTACCCCCCCCCCATAAAAAGTGGGGGTGAAATGTCCGAATGTTTCTCTTATTCTGCAGATATAATTTTATTCCTTTATTTCACTAACACAGCAGATGATAACAGAGAATCACAGCTCAATATTTATTACCCCGATTCTGCAGTGTTTAGTGATATGACATATGTGGCCCTAGTGTGCCATGTGACTTATTGGACTCTTTGCGGAGCAACTCACGCGGCGGCAGAAACGGGAGAACAAATATGAAAGACCCCCAGTTTGTGCAAAGTGAAATTGAGCTGGGCAGCATAAAGCAGCCGTCAGCTGAGTGGACCCCCCTATAAGAGCAGGGGGCCCCGGCATTTGCCCGATTCGACCATGTGTGGACGCTGGCCCTGGTCTGTGTCCTGAGAACGTAGATGCAGTTGACACCGGGACATGCCAGCGGCCGATCGGGACACCACCTGGAATCTGGGAGTGTTCGGAGGTATGGAGACCCTCCCCAAATGACCACATTTTGGATTCTACACCCCTCAGGGCGAGCATTTAGGGCTGCAGTGAGCATTTTGACACCACAGGTGTTACATCGATTGTATTAGAATTGAGCAGTGGAAATAAAGTCGTTTTAGCTCAAAATTTATTTATATTTAAAAAGAAAGAAACGATAACAAGGAGTACATCAGGGTATATGTAATATGTGAGGAGTATATCAGGGTATATGTAATATGTGAGGAGTACATCAGGGTATATGTAATATGTGAGGAGTACATCAGGGTATATGTAATATGGGAGGAGTACATCAGGGTATATGTAATATGTGAGGAGTACATCAGGGTATATGTAATATGTGAGGAGTACATCAGGGTATATGTAAGCTGTGCGGAGTACATCAGGGTATATGTAAGATGTGAGGAGTACATCAGGGTATATGTAATATGTGAGGAGTACATCAGGGTATATGTAATATGTGAGGAGTACATCAGGGTATATGTAATATGTGAGGAGTACATCAGGGTATATGTAATATGTGAGGAGTACATCAGGGTATATGTAATCTGTGAGGAGTACATCAGGGTATATGTAATCTGTGAGGAGTACATCAGGGTAAATGTAATCTGTGAGGAGTACATCAGGGTATATGTAATATGTGAGGAGTACATCAGGGTGTATGTAATCTGTGAGGAGTACATCAGGGTATATGTAATATGTGAGGAGCATATCAGGGAATATGTAATCTGTGAGGAGTACATCAGGGTATATGTAATATGTGAGGAGTACATCAGGGTATATGTAATCTGTGAGGAGTACATCAGGGTATATGTAATCTGTGCGGGGTACATCAGGGTATATGTAATCTGTGAGGAGTACATCAGGATATATGTAATCTGTGAGGAGTACATCAGGGTATATGTAATATGTGAGGAGTACATCAGGATATATGTAAAATGGGAGGAGTACATCAGGGTATATGTTATCTGTGAGGAGTACTTTAGGGTATATGTAATCTGTGAGGAGTACATCAGTGTATATGTAATATATGAGGAGTACATCAGGGTATATGTAATATGTGAGGAGTACATCAGGGTATATGTAATATGTGAGGAGTACATCAGGGTATATGTAATCTGTGAGGAGTACATCAGGGTATATGTAATATGTGAGGAGTACATCAGGGTATATGTAATCTGTGAGGAGTACATCAGGATATATGTAATATGTGAGGAGTACGATGTGAGGAGCACATCAGGGTATATGTAATATGTGAGGAGTACATCAGGGTATATGTAAGATGTGAGGAGTACATCAGGATATATGTAATATGTGAGGAGTACATCAGGATATATGTAATATGTGAGGAGCACATCAGGGTATATGTAATCTGTGAGGAGTACATCAGGTTATATGTAATATGTGAGGAGTACATCAGGATATATGTAATATGTGAGGAGTACATCAGGGTATATGTAATCTGTGAGGAATACATCAGGGTATATGTAATATGTGAGGAGTACATCAGGGTATATGTAATATGTGAGGAGTACATCAGGGTATATGTAATCTGTGAGGAGTACATCAGGGTATATGTAATCTGTGAGGAGTACATCAGGGTATATGTAATATGTGAGAAGTACATCAGGGTATATGTAATATGTGAGGAGTACATCAGGGTATATGTAATATGGGAGGAGTACATCAGGGTATATGTAATATGTGAGGAGTACATCAGGGTATATGTAATATGTGAGGAGTACATCAGGGTATATGTAAGCTGTGCGGAGTACATCAGGGTATATGTAATCTGTGAGGAATACATCAGGGTATATGTAATATGTGAGGAGTACATCAGGGTATATGTAATATGTGAGGAGTACATCAGGGTATATGTAATATGTGAGGAGTACATCAGGGTATATGTAATATGTGAGGAGTACATCAGGGTATATGTAATATGTGAGGAGTACATCAGGGTATATGTAATATGTGAGGAGTACATCAGGGTATATGTAATATGTGAGGAGAACATCAGGGTATATGTAATATGTGAGGAGTATATCAGGGAATATGTAATCTGTGAGGAGTACATCAGGGTATATGTAATATGTGAGGAGTACATCAGGATATATGTAATCTGTGAGGAGTACATCAGGGTATATGTAATATGTGAGGAGTACATCAGGATATATGTAAAATGGGAGGAGTACATTAGGGTATATGTTATCTGTGAGGCGTACATTAGGGTATATGTAATCTGTGAGGAGTACATCAGTGTATATGTAATATGTGAGGAGTACATCAGGCTATATGTAAGATGTGAGGAGTATATCAGGGTATATGTAATATGTGAGGAGTACATTAGGGTATATGTAATCTGTGAGGAGTACATCAGGATATATGTAATCTGTGAGGAGTACATCAGGGTATATGTAATATGTGAGGAGTACATCAGGGTATATGTAATATGTGAGGAGTACATCAGGATATATGTAATCTGTGCTGAGTACATCAGGGTATATGTAAACTGGGCGGAGTACATCAGGATATGTAATCTGCGTAGTACATTAGGGTATATGTAATCTGAGCGGAGTACATCAGGGTATATGTAAACTGTGCGGAGTACATCAGGGTATATGTAAAATGGGCGGAGTACATCAGGATATATGTAATCTGTGAGGAGTACATCAGGGTATATGTAAACTGTGTGGAGTACATCAGGGTATATGTAAGCTGTGCGGAGTATATCAGGGTATATGTAATATGTGAGGAGTACATCAGGATATATGTTATCTATGAGGAGTACATCAGGGTATATGTAATCTGTGACGAGTACATCAGGGTATATGTAAACTGTGAGGAGTACATCAGGAGATATGTTATCTATGAGGATTACATCCGGGTATATGTAATCTGTGAAAAGTACATCAGGGTATTTGTAAATTGTGAGGAGTACATCAGGATATATGTAAGATGTGAGGAGTACATCAGGATATATGTAATCTGTGAGGAGTACATCAGGATATATGTAATCTGTGAGGAGTACATCAGGATATATGTAATACGTGAGGAGTACATCAGGGTATATGTAAGCTGGGTTGAGTACATCAGGGTATATGTAAGCCGTGAGGAGTACATCAGGGTATATGTAAGCTGTGAGGAGTACATCAGGGTATATGTAATCTGAGCGGAGTACATCAGGGTATATGTAAGCAGGACGGAGTACATCAGAGTATATGTAAACTGTGAGGAGTACATCAGGATATATGTAATCTGTGCTGAGTACATCAGGGTATATGTAAACTGGGCGGAGTACATCAGGATATGTAATCTGCGTAGTACATTAGAGTATATGTAATCTGAGCGGAGTACATCAGGGTATATGTAAGCTGGACAGAGTACATCAGGGTATATGTAAGCTGTGCGGAGTACATCAAGGTATATGTAAGATGGGCGGAGTACATCAGGATATATGTAATCTGTGAGGAGTACATCAGGGTATATGTAAACTGTGAGGAGTACATCAGGGTATATGTAAGCTGTGCGGAGTATATCAGGGTATATGTAGTATGTGAGGAGTACATCAGGGTAAATGTAATCTGTGACAAGTACATCAGGGTATATGTAAACTGTGAGGAGTACATCAGGATATATGTTATCTATGAGGATTACATCAGGGTATTTGTAAATTGTGAGGAGTACATCAGGGTATATGTAATCTGTGAGTAGTACATCAGGGTATATGTAATCTGTGAGGAGTACATCAGGGTATATGTAATCTGTGAGGAGTACATCAGGGTATATGTAAACTGTGAGGAGTACATCAGGATATATGTAATCTGTGAGGAGTACATCAGGATATATGTAATATGTGAGGAGTACATCAGGGTATATGTAAACTGGGTTGAGTACATCAGGGTATATATAAGCTGTGAGGAGTACATCAGGGTATATGTAAGCTGTGAGGAGTACATCAGGGTATATGTAAGGTGTGAGGAGTACATCAGGGTATATGTAATATGTGAGGAGTACATCAGGATATATGTAATCTGAGGAGTACATCAGGGTATATGTAATCTGTGAGGAGTACATCAGGGTATGTGTAATCTGTGAGGAGTACATCAGGGTATATGTAATCTGTTAGTAGTACATCAGGGTATATGTAAGATGTGAGGAGTACATCAGGGTATATGTAATATGTGAGGAGTACATCTGGGTATATGTAATCTGTGAGGAGTACATCAGGTTATATGTAAAATGTGAGGAGTACATCAGGGTATATGTAATATGTGAGGTGTACATCAGGGTATATGTAATCTGTGAGGAGTACATCAGGGTATATGTAATATGTGAGGAGTACATCAGGGTATATGTAATCTGTGAGGAGTACATCAGGGTATATGTAATCTGTGAGGGGTACATCAGGGTATATGTAATATGTGAGGAGTACATCAGGGTATATGTAATATGTGAGGAGTACATCAGGATATATGTAATATGTGAGGAGTACATCAGGATATATGTAATCTGTGAGTAGTACATCAGGGTATATGTAATCTGTGAGTAGTACATCAGGATATATGTAAAATGTGAGGAGAACATCAGGGTATATGTAATTTGTGTGGAGTACATCAGGGTATATGTAAGATGTGAGGAGTACATCAGGGTATATGTAATATGTGAGGAGTACATCAGGGTATATGTAATCTGTGAGGAGTACATCAGGGTATATGTAATATGTGAGGAGTACATCAGGGTATATGTAATCTGAGGAGTACATCAGGGTATATGTAATATGTGAGGAGTACATCAGAGTATATGTAATCAATGAGGAGTACATCAAGATATATGTAATCTGTGTGGAGTACATCAGGGTATATGTAATCTGTGAGGAGTACATCAGGGTATATGTAATCTGTGAGGAGTACATCAGTGTATATGTAATCTGTGAGGAGTACATCAGGGTTTATGTAATATGTGAGGAGTACATCAGGGTATATGTAAGGAGTACATCAGGATATATGCAATCTGTGAGGAGTACATCAGGATATATGTAATCTGTGAGGAGTACATCAGGGTATATGTAAGCTGTGAGGAGTACATTAGGGTATATGTAAATTGTGAGGAGTACATCAGGGTATATGTAATCTGTGAGTAGTACATCAGGGTATATGTAATCTGTGAGGAGTACATCAGGATATATGTAATCTGTGTGGAGTACATCAGGGTATATGTAATCTGTGAGGAGTACATCAGGGTATATGTAATCTGTGAGGAGTACATCAGTGTATATGTAATCTGTGAGGAGTACATCAGGGTTTATGTAATATGTGAGGAGTACATCAGGGTATATGTAAGGAGTACATCAGGATATATGCAATCTGTGAGGAGTACATCAGGATATATGTAATCTGTGAGGAGTACATCAGGGTATATGTAAGCTGTGAGGAGTACATTAGGGTATATGTAAATTGTGAGGAGTACATCAGGGTATATGTAATCTGTGAGTAGTACATCAGGGTATATGCAATCTGTGAGGAGTACATCAGGATATATGTAATCTGTGTGGAGTACATCAGGGTATATGTAATCTGTGAGGAGTACATCAGGGTATATGTAAATTGTGAGGAGTACATCAGGATATATGTAAGATGTGAGGAGAACATCAGGGTATATGTAATCTGTGAGGAGTACATCAGGGTATATGTAATCTGTGAGGAGTACATCAGGGTATATGTAATTTGTGTGGAGTACATCAGGGTATATGTAAGATGTGAGGAGTACATCAGGGTATATGTAATATGTGAGGAGTACATCAGGGTATATGTAATCTGTGAGGAGTACATCAGGGTATATGTAATATGTGAGGAGTACATCAGGGTATATGTAATCTGAGGAGTACATCAGGGTATATGTAATATGTGAGGAGTACATCAGAGTATATGTAATCAATGAGGAGTACATCAGGATATATGTAATCTGTGTGGAGTACATCAGGGTATATGTAATCTGTGAGGAGTACATCAGGGTATATGTAATCTGTGAGGAGTACATCAGTGTATATGTAATCTGTGAGGAGTACATCAGGGTATATGTAATATGTGAGGAGTACATCAGGGTATATGTAAGGAGTACATCAGGATATATGCAATCTGTGAGTAGTACATCAGGATATATGTAATCTGTGAGGAGTACATCAGGGTATATGTAAGCTGGGAGGAGTACATCAGGGTATATGTAAATTGTGAGGAGTACATCAGGGTATATGTAATCTGTGAGTAGTACATCAGGGTATATGTAATCTGTGAGGAGTACATCAGGGTATATGTAATCTGTGAGGAGTACATCAGGGTATATGTAAACTGTGAGGAGTACATCAGGATATATGTAATCTGTGAGGAGTACATCAGGATATATGTAATATGTGAGGAGTACATCAGGGTATATGTAATATGTGAGGAGTACATCAGGGTATATGTAATATGTGAGGAGTACATCAAGGTATATGTAATATGTGAGGAGTACATCAGGGTATATGTAATATGTGAGGAGTACATCAAGGTATATGTAATCTGTGAGGAGTACATCAGGATATATGTAATATGTGAGGAGTACATCAGGGTATATGTAATATGTGAGGAGTACATCAGGGTATATGTAATCTGTGAGTAGTACATCAGGGTATATGTAATCTGTGAGGAGTACATCAGGGTATATGTAATCTGTGAGGAGTACATCAGGGTATATGTAAACTGTGAGGAGTACATCAGGATATATGTAATCTGTGAGGAGTACATCAGGATATATGTAATCTGTGAGGAGTACATCAGGGTATATGTAAGCTGGGTTGAGTACATCAGGGTATATGTAAGCTGTGAGGAGTACATCAGGGTATATGTAAGCTGTGAGGAGTACATCAGGGTATATGTAAGCTGTGAGGAGTACATCAGGGTATATGTAAGGTGTGAGGAGTACATCAGGGTATATGTAATCTGTGAGGAGTACATCAGGGTATATGTAATTTGTGTGGAGTACATCAGGGTATATGTAAGATGTGAGGAGTATATCAGGGTATATGTAATATGTGAGGAGTACATCAGGGTATATGTAATATGTGAGGAGTACATCAGGGTATATGTAATCTGTGAGGAGTACATCAGGATATATGTAATATGTGAGGAGTACATCAGGGTATATGTAATATGTGAGGAGTACATCAGGGTATATGTAATCTGAGGAGTACATCAGGGTATATGTAATATGTGAGGAGTACATCAGAGTATATGTAATCAATGAGGAGTACATCAGGGTATATGTAATCTGTGAGGAGTACATCAGGGTATATGTAATCTGTGAGGAGTACATCAGGGTATATGTAATATGTGAGGAGTACATCAGGGTATATGGAATATGTGAGGAGTACATCAGGGTATATGTAATCTGTGAGGAGTACATCAGGGTATATGTAATATGTGAGGAGTACATCAGGATATATGTAAACTGTGAGGAGTACATCAGGGTATATGTAATCTGTGAGGAGTACATCAGGGTATATGTAATCTGAGCGGGGTACATCAGGGTATATGTAATCTGTGAGGAGTACATCAGGGTATATGTAATCTGTGCGGAGTACATCAGGGTATATGTAATCTGTGAGGAGTACATCAGGATATATGTAAACTATGCGGAGTACATCAGGGCATATGTAATCACTTTGCGGGGCCGTCGATTGTGTTCTAACCACTTAGAAGCCGCAAACGCTATTGAACGCGGCTTCTAAGGAGTTAATCGGCGGGGACCCTGGGGAAGGAGATGTGACAACTGCTGTTTGTGACAGCAGTTGTCATTGCTCACAGATGGGATGGGGGCGGAATGGCAGTTTTTACCAGGACGTACTATTACTTAAATAGCGAGATCTCGCTATAAATCACAGGTTACAGGGAGATTACGCTTGCTCTGCTGTAAGTACCACAGATACGTTAACGAAGTGTCGGGATTGTGAATAGACATCCCTTCCTGGCTGGGCTGTCTAAACAGGCTATGTTCACACGGAGTATTTTGGGGGAGGAATATCTGCCTCAAAATTCCGTTTGGAACTTTGAGGCAGATATTCCTCTCCCTGCACGCCGATTTTCGCGGCGATTATCGCGTCGTTTTTCGCCCGCGGCCATTGAGCGCCGCGGGCATAAAACAGCGAGAAATACGCTTTCTCCTGCCTCCCATTGAAGTCAATGGGAGGTCAGAGGCGGAAGCGCCCGAAGATAGGGCATGTCGCTTCTTTTTCCCGCGAGGCAGTTTTACTGCTCGCGGGAAAAAGACATCGACGTCTCCCATTGAAATCAATGGGAGGCGTTCTCGGGCCGTTTTTGCCGGGTTTTGCGACGCGGTTTCTGCGTAAAAAAACTCGGCAAAATACCCCGTGTGAACATAGCCTAAGACAGCACATAGTGAACAACGCAGTGTTAGGGTATGTTCACACGGCAGTGTCCGTAACGGCTGAAATTACGGGGCTGTTTTCAGGAGAAAACAGCTCCGTAATTTCAGCCGACATGGCATGTTGAGGCGCTTTTTCGCGGCGTCAATTACGGACGTAAATGAAGCTGTTTTTCCATGGAGTCAATGGAAAACGGCTTCATTTACGTCTGAAGAAGTGACAGGCACTTCTTTGACGCGGGCGTCTATTTACGCGCCATCTTTTGACAGCGACGCGTAAATTTACGCCTCGTGGGAATAGACCAACGTAAAACCCATTGCTTTCAATGGGCAGATGTTTGCCGATGCTATCGAGCCGCATTTTCGGATGTAAATCGAGGCGGAAAACGCCCGAATTACGTCCGTAAATAAGCTGTGTGAACATACCCTTACTATGCGGTGACTAAATGAATGGAGAGAAGTGCATGATGCTGATTGGTCACTGATTGGTCAGCGTCATACACTCCTCTTTACAACGCCCACTTGGTCTAATGGAAATACACGCCCAGTTGGGCATTAAGAAACTCATTAGCATAAAGCTAAAATCGCTCCTAACGTGGTAAATATAGAACGTTTTTCTAAATAAAAAGCATTACTGTCACCGACATTACAGCGCCGATCTCCTTATGTAGGAAACAGGACACTTATAATGTGGTGACAGAGTCTCTTTACTTATATAGGAGATAGGACACTTATAATGTGGTGACAGAGTCTCTTTACTTATATAGGAGATAGGACACTTATAATGTGGTGACAGAGTCTCATTACTTATATAGGAGATAGGACACTTATAATGTGGTGACAGCCTCTTTACTTATATAGGAGATAGGACACTTATAATGTGGTGACAGAGCCTCTTTACTTATATAGGAGATAGGACACTTATAATGTGGTGACAGAGTCTCTTTACTTATATAGGAGATAGGGCACTTATAATGTGGTGACAGTCTCTTTACTTATATAGGAGATAGGACACTTATAATGTGGTGACAGAGCCTCTTTACTTATATAGGAGATAGGGCACTTATAATGTGGTAACAGAGCCTCTTTACTTATATACAAGATAGGACACTTATAATGTGGTGACAGAGCCTCTTTACTTATATAGGAGATAGGACTCTTATAATGTGGTGACAGAGTCTCTTTACTTATATAGGAGATAGGACACTTATAATGTGGTGACAGAGTCTCTTTACTTATATAGGAGATAGGACACTTATAATGTGGTGACAAAGTCTCTTTACTTATATAGGAGATAGGGCACTTATAATGTGGTGACAGAGTCTCTTTACTTATATAGGAGATAGGACACTTATAATGTGGTGACAGAGCCTCTTTACTTATATAGGAGATAGGACACTTATAATGTGGTGACAGCCTCTTTACTTATATAGGAGATAGGACACTTATAATGTGGTGACAGCCTCTTTACTTATATAGGAGATATGGCACTTATAATGTGGTGACAGCCTCTTTACTTATATAGGAGATAGGACACTTATAATGTGGTGACAGAGTCTCTTTACTTATATAGGAGATAGGACACTTATAATGTGGTGACAGAGCCTCTTTACTTATATAGGAGATAGGGCACTTATAATGTGGTGACAGAGCCTCTTTACTTATATAGGAGATAGGACACTTATAATGTGGTGACAGAGCCTCTTTACTTATATAGGAGATAGGGCACTTATAATGTGGTGACAGAGTCTCTTTACTTATATAGGAGATAGGACACTTATAATGTGGTGACAGCCTCTTTACTTATATAGGAGATAGGACACTTATAATGTGGTGACAGCCTCTTTACTTATATAGGAGATAGGGCACTTATAATGTGGTGACAGAGCCTCTTTACTTATATAGGAGATAGGACACTTATAATGTGGTGACAGAGCCTCTTTACTTATATAGGAGATAGGGCACTTATAGTGTGGTGACAGCCTCTTTACTTATATAGGAGATATGGCACTTATAATGTGGTGACAGCCTCTTTACTTATATAGGAGATAGGACACTTATAATGTGGTGACAGAGTCTCTTTACTTATATAGGAGATAGGACACTTATAATGTGGTGACAGAGCCTCTTTACTTATATAGGAGATAGGGCACTTATAATGTGGTGACAGAGTCTCATTACTTATATAGGAGATAGGACACTTATAATGTGGTGACAGAGCCTCTTTACTTATATAGGAGATAGGGCACTTATAATGTGGTGACAGAGTCTCTTTACTTATATAGGAGATAGGACACTTATAATGTGGTGACAGCCTCTTTACTTATATAGGAGATAGGACACTTATAATGTGGTGACAGCCTCTTTACTTATATAGGAGATAGGGCACTTATAATGTGGTGACAGAGCCTCTTTACTTATATAGGAGATAGGACACTTATAATGTGGTGACAGAGCCTCTTTACTTATATAGGAGATAGGACACTTATAATGTGGTGACAGCCTCTTTACTTATATAGGAGATAGGGCACTTATAATGTGGTGACAGAGCCTCTTTACTTATATAGGAGATAGGACACTTATAATGTGGTGACAGAGCCTCTTTACTTATATAGGAGATAGGGCACTTATAATGTGGTGACAGCCTCTTTACTTATATAGGAGATAGGACACTTATAATGTGGTGACAGAGCCTCTTTACTTATATAGGAGATAGGGCACTTATAATGTGGTGACAGCCTCTTTACTTATATAGGAGATAGGACACTTATAATGTGGTGACAGAGTCTAATTACTTATATAGGAGATAGGACACTTATAATGTGGTGACAGAGCCTCTTTACTTATATAGGAGATAGGGCACTTATAATGTGGTGACAGAGTCTCTTTACTTATATAGGAAACAGGACACTTATAATGTGGTGACAGAGCCTCTTTACTTATATAGGAGATAGGACACTTATAATGTGGTGACAGCCTTTTTATTTATATAGGAGATAGGACACTTATAATGCGGTGACAGAGCCTCTTTACTTATATAGGAGATAGGACACTTATAATGTGGTGACAGAGTCTCTTTACTTATATAGGAGATAGGGCACTTATAATGTGGTGACAGAGTCTCTTTACTTATATAGGAGATAGGACACTTATAATGTGGTGACAGAGCCTCTTTACTTATATAGGAGATAGGGCACTTATAATGTGGTGACAGCCTCTTTACTTATATAGGAGATAGGACACTTATAATGTGGTGACAGAGTCTCTTTACTTATATAGGAGATAGGGCACTTATAATGTGGTGACAGAGTCTCTTTACTTATATAGGAGATAGGACACTTATAATGTGGTGACAGAGCCTCTTTACTTATATAGGAGATAGGGCACTTATAATGTGGTGACAGCCTCTTTACTTATATAGGAGATAGGGCACTTATAATGTGGTGACAAAGTCTCTTTACTTATATAGGAGATAGGACACTTATAGTGTGGTGACAGAGCCTCTTTACTTATATAGGAGATAGGACACTTATAATGTGGTGACAGAGCCTCTTTACTTATATAGGAGATAGGGCACTTATAATGTGGTGACAGCCTCTTTACTTATATAGGAGATAGGACACTTATAATGTGGTGACAGAGCCTATTTACTTATATAGGAGATAGGGCACTTATAATGTGGTGACAGAGCCTCTTTACTTATATAGGAGATAGGACACTTATAATGTGGTGACAGAGCCTCTTTACTTATATAGGAGATAGGGCACTTATAATGTGGTGACAGCCTCTTTACTTATATAGGAGATAGGGCACTTATAACGTGGTGACAGAGCCTCTTTACTTATATAGGAGATAGGGCACTTATAATGTGGTGACAGAGTCTCTTTACTTATATAGGAAACAGGACACTTATAATGTGGTGACAGAGCCTCTTTACTTATATAGGAGATAGGACACTTATAATGTGGTGACAGAGGCTCTTTACTTATATAGGAGATAGGACACTTATAATGTGGTGACAGCCTCTTTACTTATATAGGAGATAGGACACTTATAATGTGGTGACAGAGCCTCTTTACTTATATAGGAGATAGGGCACTTATAATGTGGTGACAGAGCCTCTTTACTTATATAGGAGATAGGGCACTTATAATGTGGTGACAGAGTCTCTTTACTTATATAGGAGATAGGGCACTTATAATGTGGTGACAGAGTCTCTTTACTTATATAGGAGATAGGGCAGTTATAATGTGGTGACAGAGCCTCTTTACTTATATAGGAGATAGGACACTTATAATGTGGTGACAGAGCCTCTTTACTTATATAGGAGATAGGACACTTATAATGTGGTGACAGCCTCTTTACTTATATAGGAGATAGGGCACTTATAATGTGGTGACAGAGCCTCTTTACTTATATAGGAGATAGGGCACTTATAATGTGGTGACAGAGCCTCTTTACTTATATAGGAGATAGGGCACTTATAATGTGGTGACAGAGTCTCTTTACTTATATAGGAGATAGGACACTTATAATGTGGTGACAGAGTCTCTTTACTTATATAGGAGATAGGGCACTTATAATGTGGTGACAGAGCCTCTTTACTTATATAGGAGATAAGGCACTTATAATGTGGTGACAGAGCCTCTTTACTTATATAGGAGATAGGGCACTTATAATGTGGTGACAGAGTCTCTTTACTTATATAGGAGATAGGACACTTATAATGTGGTGACAGAGTCTCTTTACTTATATAGGAGATAGGGCACTTATAATGTGGTGACAGAGCCTCTTTACTTATATAGGAGATAGGGCACTTATAATGTGGTGACAGAGCCTCTTTACTTATATAGGAGATAGGGCACTTATAATGTGGTGACAGAGTCTCTTTACTTATATAGGAGATAGGACACTTATAATGTGGTGACAGAGTCTCTTTACTTATATAGGAGATAGGGCACTTATAATGTGGTGACAGGGCCTCTTTACTTATATAGGAGATAGGACACTTATAATGTGGAGACAGAGCCTCTTTACTTATATAGGAGATAGGACACTTATAATGTGGAGACAGAGCCTCTTTACTTATATAGGAGATAGGACACTTATAATGTGGTGACAGAGCCTCTTTACTTATATAGGAGATAGGACACTTATAATGTGGTGACAGAGTCTCTTTACTTATATAGGAGATAGGACATTTATAATGTGGTGACAGCCTCTTTACTTATATAGGAGATAGGGCACTTATAATGTGGAGACAGAGCCTCTTTACTTATATAGGAGATAGGGCACTTATAATGTGGTGACAGAGCCTCTTTACTTATATAGGAGATAGGACACTTATAATGAGGTGACAGAGCCTCTTTACTTATATAGGAGATAGGGCACTTATAATGTGGCGACAGAGCCTCTTTACTTATATAGGAGATAGGACACTTATAATGTGGTGACAGAGCCTCTTTACTTATATAGGAGATAGGACACTTATAATGTGGTGACAGAGTCTCTTTACTTATATAGGAGATAGGGCACTTATAATGTGGTGACAGAGTCTCATTACTTATATAGGAGATAGGACACTTATAATGTGGTGACAGAGTCTCATTACTTATATAGGAGATAGGACACTTATAATGTGGTGACAGAGCATCTTTACTTATATAGGAGATAGGACACTTATAATGTGGTGACAGAGCCTCTTTACTTATATAGGAGATAGGACACTTATAATGTGGTGACAGCCTCTTTACTTATATAGGAGATAGGACACTTATAATGTGGTGACAGAGCCTCTTTACTTATATAGGAGATAGGACACTTATAATGTGGTGACAGAGTCTCATTACTTATATAGGAGATAGGACACTTATAATGTGGTGACAGTCTCTTTACTTATATAGGAGATAGGACACTTATAATGTGGTGACAGAGCCTCTTTACTTATATAGGAGACAGGACACTTATAATGTGGTGACAGAGCCTCTTTACTTATATAGGACATAGGGCACTTATAATGTGGTGACAGAGTCTCATTACTTATATAGGAGATAGGGCACTTATAATGTGGTGACAGAGCCTCTTTACTTATATAGGAGATAGGGAACTTATAATGTGGTGACAGAGTCTCTTTACTTATATAGGAGATAGGGCACTTATAATGTGGTGACAGAGCCTCTTTACTTATATAGGAGATAGGACACTTATAATGTGGTGACAGAGCCTCTTTACTTATATAGGAGATAGGGCACTTATAATGTGGTGACAGAGCCTCTTTACTTATATAGGAGATAGGACACTTATAATGTGGTGACAGAGCCTCTTTACTTATATAGGAGATAGGGCACTTATAATGTGGTGACAGAGCCTCTTTACTTATATAGGAGATAGGGCACTTATAATGTAGTGACAGAGTCTCTTTACTTATATAGGAGATAGGACACTTATAATGTGGTGACAGCCTCTTTACTTATATAGGAGATAGGACACTTATAATGTGGTGACAGAGTCTCATTACTTATATAGGAGATAGGACACTTATAATGTGGTGACAGAGCCTCTTTACTTATATAGGAGATAGGACACTTATAATGTGGTGACAGAGTCTCATTACTTATATAGGAGATAGGGCACTTATAATGTGGTGACAGAGCCTCTTTACTTATATAGGAGATAGGACACTTATAATGTGGTGACAGAGTCTCATTACTTATATAGGAGATAGGGCACTTATAATGTGGTGACAGAGCCTCTTTACTTATATGGGAGATAGGGCACTTATAATGTGGTGACAGTCTCTTTACTTATATAGGAGATAGGACACTTATAATGTGGTGACAGCCTCTTTACTTATATAGGAGATAGGACACTTATAATGTGGTGACAGAGCCTCTTTACTTATATAGGAGATAGGACACTTATAATGTGGTGACAGAGCCTCTTTACATATATAGGAGATAGGACACTTATAATGTGGTGACAGAGTCTCTTTACTTATATAGGAGATAGGGCACTTATAATGTGGTGACAGAGCCTCTTTACTTATATAGGAGATAGGGCACTTATAATGTGGTGACAGAGCCTCTTTACTTATATAGGAGATAGGACACTTATAATGTGGTGACAGAGCCTCTTTACTTATATAGGAGATAGGACACTTATAATGTGGTGACAGAGTCTCTTTACTTATATAGGAGATAGGGCACTTATAATGTGGTGACAGAGTCTCTTTACTTATATAGGAGATAGGACACTTATAATGTGGTGACAGAGCCTCTTTACTTATATAGGAGATAGGGCACTTATAATGTGGTGACAGAGCCTCTTTACTTATATAGGAGATAGGGCACTTATAATGTAGTGACAGAGTCTCTTTACTTATATAGGAGATAGGACACTTATAATGTGGTGACAGAGCCTCTTTACTTATATAGGAGATAGGACACTTATAATGTGGTGACAGAGTCTCATTACTTATATAGGAGATAGGACACTTATAATGTGGTGACAGAGCCTCTTTACTTATATAGGAGATAGGGCACTTATAATGTAGTGACAGCCTCTTTACTTATATAGGAGATAGGGCACTTATAATGTGGAGACAGAGCCTCTTTACTTATATAGGAGATAGGGCACTTATAATGTGGTGACAGAGCTTCTTTACTTATATAGGAGATAGGACACTTATAATGTGGTGACAGAGTCTCTTTACTTATATAGGAGATAGGACACTTATAATGTGGTGACAGAGTCTCTTTACTTATATAGGAGATAGGGCACTTATAATGAGGTGACAGAGCCTCTTTACTTATATAGGAGATAGGACACTTATAATGAGGTGACAGAGCCTCTTTACTTATATAGGAGATAGGACACTTATAATGTGGTGACAGAGTCTCTTTACTTATATAGGAGATAGGACACTTATAATGTGGTGACAGAGCCTCTTTACTTATATAGGAGATAGGACACTTATAATGTGGTGACAGAGCCTCTTTACTTATATAGGAGATAGGACACTTATAATGTGGTGACAGGGTCTCTTTACTTATATAGGAGATAGGACACTTATAATGTGGTGACAGCCTCTTTACTTATATAGGAGATAGGACACTTATAATGTGGTGACAGAGCCTCTTTACTTATATAGGAGATAGGACACTTATAATGTGGTGACAGCCTCTTTACTTATATAGGAGATAGGACACTTATAATGTGGTGACAGAGCCTCTTTACTTATATGGGAGATAGGGCACTTATAATGTGGTGACAGCCTCTTTACTTATATAGGAGATAGGGCACTTATAATGTGGTGACAGCCTCTTTACTTATATAGGAGATAGGGCACTTATAATGTGGTGACAGAGTCTCTTTACTTATATAGGAGATAGGACACTTATAATGTGGTGACAGAGCCTCTTTACTTATATAGGAGATAGGACACTTATAATGTGGTGACAGAGTCTCTTTACTTATATAGGAGATAGGACACTTATAATGTGGTGACAGAGCCTCTTTACTTATATAGGAGATAGGACACTTATAATGTGGTGACAGGGTCTCTTTACTTATATAGGAGATAGGACACTTATAATGTGGTGACAGAGCCTCTTTACTTATATAGGAGATAGCGCACTTATAATGTGGTGACAGAGCCTCTTTACTTATATAGGAGATAGGACACTTATAATGTGGTGACAGCCTCTTTACTTATATAGGAGATAGGGCACGTATAGTGTGGTGACAGAGTCTCTTTACTTATATAGGAGATAGGACACTTATAATGTGGTGACAGAGCCTCTTTACTTATATAGGAGATAGGACACTTATAATGTGGTGACAGAGTCTCATTACTTATATAGGAGATAGGACACTTATAATGTGGTGACAGTCTCTTTACTTATATAGGAGATAGGACACTTATAATGTGGTGACAGAGCCTCTTTACTTATATAGGAGACAGGACACTTATAATGTGGTGACAGAGCCTCTTTACTTATATAGGACATAGGGCACTTATAATGTGGTGACAGAGTCTCATTACTTATATAGGAGATAGGGCACTTATAATGTGGTGACAGAGTCTCATTACTTATATAGGAGATAGGGCACTTATAATGTGGTGACAGAGCCTCTTTACTTATATAGGAGATAGGGAACTTATAATGTGGTGACAGAGTCTCTTTACTTATATAGGAGATAGGGCACTTATAATGTGGTGACAGAGCCTCTTTACTTATATAGGAGATAGGACACTTATAATGTGGTGACAGAGCCTCTTTACTTATATAGGAGATAGGGCACTTATAATGTGGTGACAGAGCCTCTTTACTTATATAGGAGATAGGACACTTATAATGTGGTGACAGAGCCTCTTTACTTATATAGGAGATAGGGCACTTATAATGTGGTGACAGAGCCTCTTTACTTATATAGGAGATAGGGCACTTATAATGTAGTGACAGAGTCTCTTTACTTATATAGGAGATAGGACACTTATAATGTGGTGACAGCCTCTTTACTTATATAGGAGATAGGACACTTATAATGTGGTGACAGAGTCTCATTACTTATATAGGAGATAGGACACTTATAATGTGGTGACAGAGCCTCTTTACTTATATAGGAGATAGGACACTTATAATGTGGTGACAGAGTCTCATTACTTATATAGGAGATAGGGCACTTATAATGTGGTGACAGAGCCTCTTTACTTATATAGGAGATAGGACACTTATAATGTGGTGACAGAGTCTCATTACTTATATAGGAGATAGGGCACTTATAATGTGGTGACAGAGCCTCTTTACTTATATGGGAGATAGGGCACTTATAATGTGGTGACAGTCTCTTTACTTATATAGGAGATAGGACACTTATAATGTGGTGACAGCCTCTTTACTTATATAGGAGATAGGACACTTATAATGTGGTGACAGAGCCTCTTTACTTATATAGGAGATAGGACACTTATAATGTGGTGACAGAGCCTCTTTACATATATAGGAGATAGGACACTTATAATGTGGTGACAGAGTCTCTTTACTTATATAGGAGATAGGGCACTTATAATGTGGTGACAGAGCCTCTTTACTTATATAGGAGATAGGGCACTTATAATGTGGTGACAGAGCCTCTTTACTTATATAGGAGATAGGACACTTATAATGTGGTGACAGAGCCTCTTTACTTATATAGGAGATAGGACACTTATAATGTGGTGACAGAGTCTCTTTACTTATATAGGAGATAGGGCACTTATAATGTGGTGACAGAGTCTCTTTACTTATATAGGAGATAGGACACTTATAATGTGGTGACAGAGCCTCTTTACTTATATAGGAGATAGGGCACTTATAATGTGGTGACAGAGCCTCTTTACTTATATAGGAGATAGGGCACTTATAATGTAGTGACAGAGTCTCTTTACTTATATAGGAGATAGGACACTTATAATGTGGTGACAGAGCCTCTTTACTTATATAGGAGATAGGACACTTATAATGTGGTGACAGAGTCTCATTACTTATATAGGAGATAGGACACTTATAATGTGGTGACAGAGCCTCTTTACTTATATAGGAGATAGGGCACTTATAATGTAGTGACAGCCTCTTTACTTATATAGGAGATAGGACACTTATAATGAGGTGACAGAGCCTCTTTACTTATATAGGAGATAGGACACTTATAATGTGGTGACAGAGTCTCTTTACTTATATAGGAGATAGGGCACTTATAATGAGGTGACAGAGCCTCTTTACTTATATAGGAGATAGGACACTTATAATGAGGTGACAGAGCCTCTTTACTTATATAGGAGATAGGACACTTATAATGTGGTGACAGAGTCTCTTTACTTATATAGGAGATAGGACACTTATAATGTGGTGACAGAGCCTCTTTACTTATATAGGAGATAGGACACTTATAATGTGGTGACAGAGCCTCTTTACTTATATAGGAGATAGGACACTTATAATGTGGTGACAGGGTCTCTTTACTTATATAGGAGATAGGACACTTATAATGTGGTGACAGCCTCTTTACTTATATAGGAGATAGGACACTTATAATGTGGTGACAGAGCCTCTTTACTTATATAGGAGATAGGACACTTATAATGTGGTGACAGCCTCTTTACTTATATAGGAGATAGGACACTTATAATGTGGTGACAGAGCCTCTTTACTTATATGGGAGATAGGGCACTTATAATGTGGTGACAGCCTCTTTACTTATATAGGAGATAGGACACTTATAATGTGGTGACAGAGCCTCTTTACTTATATAGGAGATAGGACACTTATAATGTGGTGACAGGGTCTCTTTACTTATATAGGAGATAGGACACTTATAATGTGGTGACAGAGCCTCTTTACTTATATAGGAGATAGCGCACTTATAATGTGGTGACAGAGCCTCTTTACCTATATAGGAGATAGGGCACGTATAGTGTGGTGACAGAGTCTCTTTACTTATATAGGAGATAGGACACTTATAATGTGGTGACAGAGCCTCTTTACTTATATAGGAGATAGGGCACTTATAATGTGGTGACAGAGCCTCTTTACTTATATAGGAGATAGGGCACTTATAATGTGGTGACAGAGCCTCTTTACTTATATAGGAGATAGGACACTTATAATGTGGTGACAGAGCCTCTTTACTTATATAGGAGATAGGACACTTATAATGTGGTGACAGAGCCTCTTTACTTATATAGGAGATAGGACACTTATAATGTGGTGACAGGGTCTCTTTACTTATATACGAGATAGGATACTTATAATGTGGTGACAGAGCCTCTTTACTTATATAGGAGATAGCGCACTTATAATGTGGTGACAGAGTCTCTTTACCTATATAGGAGATAGGGCACTTATAATGTGGTGACAGAGCCTCTTTACTTATATGGGAGATAGGACACTTATAATGTGGTGACAGAGCCTCTTTACTTATATAGGAGATAGGACACTTATAATGTGGTGACAGAGCCTCTTTACTTATATAGGAGATAGGACACTTATAATGTGGTGACAGAGCCTCTTTACTTATATAGGAGATAGGGCACTTATAATGTGGTGACAGAGCCTCTTTACTAATATAGGAGATAGGGCACTTATAATGTGGTAACAGAGCCTCTTTACTTATATAGGAGATAGGACACTTATAATGTGGTGACAGAGCCTCTTTACTTATATAGGAGATAGGACACTTATAATGTGGTGACAGAGTCTCATTACTTATATAGGAGATAGGATACTTATAATGTGGTGACAGCCTCTTTACTTATATAGGAGATAGGACACTTATAATGTGGTGACAGAGTCTCTTTACTTATATAGGAGATAGGACACTTATAATGTGGTGACAGAGCCTCTTTACTTATATAGGAGATAGGACACTTATAATGTGGTAACAGCCTCTTTACTTATATAGGAGATAGGACACTTATAATGTGGTGACAGAGCCTCATTACTTATATAGGAGATAGGACACTAATAATGTGGTGACAGAGTCTCTTTACTTATATAGGAGATAGGGCAGTTATAATGTGGTGACAGAGTCTCTTTACTTATATAGGAGATAGGACACTTATAATGTGGTGACAGAGTCTCATTACTTATATAGGAGATAGGACACTTATAATGTGGTGACAGAGCCTCTTTACTTATATAGGAGATAGGACACTTATAATGTGGTGACAGAGTCTCATTACTTATATAGGAGATAGGACACTTATAATGTGGTGACAGAGTCTCATTACTTATATAGGAGATAGGACACTTATAATGTGGTGACAGAGCCTCTTTACTTATATAGAAGATAGGGCACTTATAATGTGGTGACAGAGCCTCTTTACTTATATAGGAGATAGGACACTTATAATGTGGTGACAGCCTTTTTATTTATATAGGAGATAGGACACTTATAATGCGGTGACAGAGCCTCTTTACTTATATAGGAGATAGGGCACTTATAATGTGGTGACAGAGTCTCATTACTTATATAGGAGATAGGGCACTTATAATGTGGTGACAGAGCCTCTTTACTTATATAGGAGATAGGACACTTATAATGTGGTGACAGAGCCTCTTTACTTATATGGGAGATAGGGCACTTATAATGTGGTGACAGTCTCTTTACTTATATAGGAGATAGGACACTTATAATGTGGTGACAGCCTCTTTACTTATATAGGAGATAGGACACTTATAATGTGGTGACAGAGCCTCTTTACTTATATAGGAGATAGGACACTTATAATGTGGTGACAGAGCCTCTTTACTTATATAGGAGATAGGACACTTATAATGTGGTGACAGAGCCTCTTTACTTATATAGGAGATAGGGCACTTATAATGTGGTGACAGAGCCTCTTTACTTATATAGGAGATAGGACACTTATAATGTGGTGACAGAGCCTCTTTACTTATATAGGAGATAGGGCACTTATAATGTGGTGACAGAGTCTCTTTACTTATATAGGAGATAGGGCACTTATAATGTGGTGACAGAGCCTCTTTACTTATATAGGAGATAGGACACTTATAATGTGGTGACAGAGCCTCTTTACTTATATAGGAGATAGGGCACTTATAATGTGGTGACAGAGTCTCTTTACTTATATAGGAGATAGGGCACTTATAATGTGGTGACAGAGCCTCTTTACTTATATAGGAGATAGGACACTTATAATGTGGTGACAGAGTCTCATTACTTATATAGGAGATAGGGCACTTATAATGTGGTGACAGCCTCTTTACTTATATAGGAGATAGGACACTTATAATGTGGTGACAGAGCCTCTTTACTTATATAGGAGATAGGACACTTATAATGTAGTGACAGAGTCTCTTTACTTATATAGGAGATAGGACACTTATAATGTGGTGACAGCCTCTTTACTTATATAGGAGATAGGACACTTATAATGTGGTGACAGAGTCTCATTACTTATATAGGAGATAGGACACTTATAATGTGGTGACAGAGCCTCTTTACTTATATAGGAGATAGGGCACTTATAATGTAGTGACAGCCTCTTTACTTATATAGGAGATAGGGCACTTATAATGTGGAGACAGAGCCTCTTTACTTATATAGGAGATAGGGCACTTATAATGTGGTGACAGAGCTTCTTTACTTATATAGGAGATAGGACACTTATAATGTGGTGACAGAGTCTCTTTACTTATATAGGAGATAGGACACTTATAATGTGGTGACAGAGTCTCTTTACTTATATAGGAGATAGGGCACTTATAATGAGGTGACAGAGCCTCTTTACTTATATAGGAGATAGGACACTTATAATGAGGTGACAGAGCCTCTTTACTTATATAGGAGATAGGACACTTATAATGTGGTGACAGAGCCTCTTTACTTATATAGGAGATAGGACACTTATAATGTGGTGACAGAGCCTCTTTACTTATATGGGAGATAGGGCACTTATAATGTGGTGACAGTCTCTTTACTTATATAGGAGATAGGACACTTATAATGTGGTGACAGCCTCTTTACTTATATAGGAGATAGGACACTTATAATGTGGTGACAGAGCCTCATTACTTATATAGGAGATAGGACACTTATAATGTGGTGACAGAGCCTCTTTACTTATATAGGAGATAGGACACTTATAATGTGGTGACAGAGCCTCTTTACTTATATAGGAGATAGGACACTTATAATGTGGTGACAGAGCCTCTTTACTTATATAGGAGATAGGACACTTATAATGTGGTGACAGAGCCTCTTTACTTATATAGGAGATAGGACACTTATAATGTGGTGACAGGGTCTCTTTACTTATATAGGAGATAGGACACTTATAATGTGGTGACAGAGCCTCTTTACTTATATAGGAGATAGCGCACTTATAATGTGGTGACAGAGCCTCTTTACCTATATAGGAGATAGGGCACGTATAGTGTGGTGACAGAGTCTCTTTACTTATATAGGAGATAGGACACTTATAATGTGGTGACAGAGCCTCTTTACTTATATAGGAGATAGGACACTTATAATATGGTGACAGAGCCTCTTTACTTATATAGGAGATAGGGCACTTATAATGTGGTGACAGAGCCTCTTTACTTATATAGGAGATAGGACACTTATAATGTGGTGACAGAGCCTCTTTACTTATATAGGAGATAGGACACTTATAATGTGGTGACAGAGCCTCTTTACTTATATAGGAGATAGGACACTTATAATGTGGTGACAGGGTCTCTTTACTTATATACGAGATAGGATACTTATAATGTGGTGACAGAGTCTCATTACTTATATAGGAGATAGGGCACTTATAATGTGGTGACAGAGCCTCTTTACTTATATAGGAGATAGGGCACTTATAATGTGGTGACAGAGTCTCTTTACTTATATAGGAGATAGGGCACTTATAATGTGGTGACAGAGCCTCTTTACTTATATAGGAGATAGGACACTTATAATGTGGTGACAGAGCCTCTTTACTTATATAGGAGATAGGACACTTATAATGTGGTGACAGAGCCTCTTTACTTATATAGGAGATAGGACACTTATAATGTGGTGACAGAGCCTCTTTACTTATATAGGAGATAGGACACTTATAATGTGGTGACAGAGCCTCTTTACTTATATAGGAGATAGGACACTTATAATGTGGTGACAGAGCCTCTTTACTTATATAGGAGATAGGACACTTATAATGTGGTGACAGAGCCTCTTTACTTATATAGGAGATAGGACACTTATAATGTGGTGACAGGGTCTCTTTACTTATATACGAGATAGGATACTTATAATGTGGTGACAGCCTCTTTACTTATATAGGAGATAGGACACTTATAATGTGGTGACAGAGTCTCATTACTTATATAGGAGATAGGACACTTATAATGTGGTGACAGAGCCTCTTTACTTATATAGGAGATAGGACACTTATAATGTGGTGACAGAGTCTCATTACTTATATAGGAGATAGGGCACTTATAATGTGGTGACAGAGCCTCTTTACTTATATAGGAGATAGGACACTTATAATGTGGTGACAGAGTCTCATTACTTATATAGGAGATAGGGCACTTATAATGTGGTGACAGAGCCTCTTTACTTATATGGGAGATAGGGCACTTATAATGTGGTGACAGTCTCTTTACTTATATAGGAGATAGGACACTTATAATGTGGTGACAGCCTCTTTACTTATATAGGAGATAGGACACTTATAATGTGGTGACAGAGCCTCTTTACTTATATAGGAGATAGGACACTTATAATGTGGTGACAGAGCCTCTTTACTTATATAGGAGATAGGACACTTATAATGTGGTGACAGAGCCTCTTTACTTATATAGGAGATAGGGCACTTATAATGTGGTGACAGAGCCTCTTTACTTGTATAGGAGATAGTACACTTATAATGAGGTGACAGAGCCTCTTTACTTATATAGGAGATAGGACACTTATAATGTGGTGACAGAGCCTCTTTACTTATATAGGAGATAGGACACTTATAATGTGGTGACAGAGCCTCTTTACTTATATAGGAGATAGGGCACTTATAATGTGGTGACAGAGCCTCTTTACTTATATAGGAGATAGGGCACTTATAATGTAGTGACAGAGTCTCTTTACTTATATAGGAGATAGGACACTTATAATGTGGTGACAGCCTCTTTACTTATATAGGAGATAGGACACTTATAATGTGGTGACAGAGCCTCTTTACTTATATAGGAGATAGGGCACTTATAATGTAGTGACAGCCTCTTTACTTATATAGGAGATAGGGCACTTATAATGTGGAGACAGAGCCTCTTTACTTATATAGGAGATAGGGCACTTATAATGTGGTGACAGAGCTTCTTTACTTATATAGGAGATAGGACACTTATAATGTGGTGACAGAGTCTCTTTACTTATATAGGAGATAGGACACTTATAATGTGGTGACAGAGTCTCTTTACTTATATAGGAGATAGGGCACTTATAATGAGGTGACAGAGCCTCTTTACTTATATAGGAGATAGGACACTTATAATGAGGTGACAGAGCCTCTTTACTTATATAGGAGATAGGACACTTATAATGTGGTGACAGAGCCTCTTTACTTATATAGGAGATAGGACACTTATAATGTGGTGACAGAGCCTCTTTACTTATATGGGAGATAGGGCACTTATAATGTGGTGACAGAGCCTCTTTACTTATATGGGAGATAGGGCACTTATAATGTGGTGACAGAGCCTCTTTACTTATATAGGAGATAGGGCACTTATAATGTGGTGACAGTCTCTTTACTTATATAGGAGATAGGACACTTATAATGTGGTGACAGCCTCTTTACTTATATAGGAGATAGGACACTTATAATGTGGTGACAGAGCCTCATTACTTATATAGGAGATAGGACACTTATAATGTGGTGACAGAGCCTCTTTACTTATATAGGAGATAGGACACTTATAATGTGGTGACAGAGCCTCTTTACTTATATAGGAGATAGGGCACTTATAATGTGGTGACAGAGCCTCTTTACTTATATAGGAGATAGGACACTTATAATGTGGTGACAGAGCCTCATTACTTATATAGGAGATAGGACACTTATAATGTGGTGACAGAGCCTCTTTACTTATATAGGAGATAGGGCACTTATAATGTGGTGACAGCCTCTTTACTTATATAGGAGATAGGACACTTATAATGTGGTGACAGAGCCTCTTTACTTATATAGGAGATAGGACACTTATAATGTGGTGACAGGGTCTCTTTACTTATATAGGAGATAGGACACTTATAATGTGGTGACAGAGCCTCTTTACTTATATAGGAGATAGCGCACTTATAATGTGGTGACAGAGCCTCTTTACCTATATAGGAGATAGGGCACGTATAGTGTAGTGACAGAGCCTCTTTACTTATATAGGAGATAGGGCACTTATAATGTGGTGACAGAGTCTCTTTACTTATATACGAGATAGGACACTTATAATGTGGTGACAGAGCCTCTTTACTTATATAGGAGATAGGGCACTTATAATGTGGTGACAGAGTCTCATTACTTATATAGGAGATAGGACACTTATAATGTGGTGACAGAGCCTCATTACTTATATAGGAGATAGGGCACTTATAATGTGGTGACAGAGCCTCTTTACTTATATGGGAGATAGGGCACTTATAATGTGGTGACAGTCTCTTTACTTATATAGGAGATAGGACACTTATAATGTGGTGACAGCCTCTTTACTTATATAGGAGATAGGACACTTATAATGTGGTGACAGAGCCTCTTTACTTATATAGGAGATAGGACACTTATAATGTGGTGACAGAGCCTCTTTACTTATATAGGAGATAGGACACTTATAATGTGGTGACAGAGCCTCTTTACTTATATAGGAGATAGGACACTTATAATGTGGTGACAGAGTCTCTTTACTTATATAGGAGATAGGGCACTTATAATGTGGTGACAGAGCCTCTTTACTTATATAGGAGATAGGACACTTATAATGTGGTGACAGAGTCTCTTTACTTATATAGGAGATAGGGCACTTATAATGTGGTGACAGAGCCTCTTTACTTATATAGGAGATAGGGCACTTATAATGTGGTGACAGAGTCTCTTTACTTATATAGGAGATAGGACACTTATAATGTGGTGACAGAGCCTCTTTACTTATATAGGAGATAGGACACTTATAATGTGGTGACAGAGCCTCTTTACTTATATGGGAGATAGGGCACTTATAATGTGGTGACAGTCTCTTTACTTATATAGGAGATAGGACACTTATAATGTGGTGACAGCCTCTTTACTTATATAGGAGATAGGACACTTATAATGTGGTGACAGAGCCTCATTACTTATATAGGAGATAGGACACTTATAATGTGGTGACAGAGCCTCTTTACTCATATAGGAGATAGGACACTTATAATGTGGTGACAGAGCCTCTTTACTTATATAGGAGATAGGACACTTATAATGTGGTGACAGCCTCTTTACTTATATAGGAGATAGGACACTTATAATGTGGTGACAGCCTCTTTACTTATATAGGAGATAGGACATTTATAATGTGGTGACAGAGTCTCTTTACTTATATAGGAGATAGGGCACTTATAATGTGGTGACAGCCTCTTTACTTATATAGGAGATAGGACACTTATAATGTGGTGACAGAGTCTCTTTACTTATATAGGAGATAGGACACTTATAATGTGGTGACAGCCTCTTTACTTATATAGGAGATAGGACACTTATAATGTGGTGACATAGCCTCTTTACTTATATAGGAGATAGGACACTTATAATGTGGTGACATAGCCTCTTTACTTATATAGGAGATAGGGCACTTATAATGTGGTGACAGCCTCTTTACTTATATAGGAGATAGGACACTTATAATGTGGTGACAGAGCCTCTTTACTTATATAGGAGATAGGACACTTATAATGTGGTGACAGAGCTTCTTTACTTATATAGGAGATAGGGCACTTATAATGTGGTGACAGAGCCTCTTTACTTATATAGGAGATAGGACACTTATAATGTGGTGACAGAGCCTCTTTACTTATATAGGAGATAGGGCACTTATAATGTGGTGACAGCCTCTTTACTTATATAGGAGATAGGACACTTATAATGTGGTGACAGAGCCTCTTTACTTATATAGGAGATAGGACACTTATAATGTGGTGACAGGGTCTCTTTACTTATATAGGAGATAGGACACTTATAATGTGGTGACAGAGCCTCTTTACTTATATGGGAGATAGGGCACTTATAATGTGGTGACAGAGCCTCTTTACTTATATGGGAGATAGGGCACTTATAATGTGGTGACAGAGCCTCTTTACTTATATAGGAGATAGGACACTTATAATGTGGTGACAGCCTCTTTACTTATATAGGAGATAGGACAATTATAATGTGGTGACAGAGTCTCATTACTTATATAGGAGATAGGACACTTATAATGTGGTGACAGAGTCTCTTTACTTATATAGGAGATAGGGCACTTATAATGTGGTGACAGAGCCTCTTTACTTATATAGGAGATAGGACACTTATAATGTGGTGACAGAGCCTCTTTACTCATATAGGAGATAGGACACTTATAATGTGGTGACAGCCTCTTTACTTATATAGTAGATAGGACACTTATAATGTGGTGACAGAGTCTCATTACTTATATAGGAGATAGGACACTTATAATGTGGTGACAGAGTCTCTTTACTTATATAGGAGATAGGACACTTATAATGTGGAGACAGAACCTTTACTTATATAGGAGATAGGACACTTATAATGTGGTGACAGAGTCTCATTACTTATATAGGAGATAGGGCACTTATAATGTGGTGACAGAGCCTCTTTACTTATATAGGAGATAGGGCACTTATAATGTGGTGACAGCCTCTTTACTTATATAGGAGATAGGGCACTTATAATGTGGTGACAGAGTCTCTTTACTTATATAGGAGATAGGGCAGTTATAATGTGGTGACAGAGTCTCTTTACTTATATAGGAGATAGGACACTTATAATGTGGAGACAGAACCTTTACTTATATAGGAGATAGGACACTTATAATGTGGAGACAGAACCTTTACTTATATAGGAGTTAGGGCACTTATAATGTGGTGACAGAGCCTCTTTACTTATATAGAAGATAGGGCACTTATAATGTGGTGACAGTCTCTTTACTTATATAGGAGATAGGACACTTATAATGTGGTGACAGAGCCTCTTTACTTATATAGGAGATAGGACACTTATAATGTGGTGACAGCCTCTTTACTTATATAGGAGATAGGACACTTATAATGTGGTGACAGAGTCTCATTACTTATATAGGAGATAGGACACTTATAATGTGGTGACAGAGCCTCTTTACTTATATAGGAGATAGGACACTTATAATGTGGTGACAGAGCCTCTTTACTTATATGGGAGATAGGGCACTTATAATGTGGTGACAGCCTCTTTACTTATATAGTAGATAGGACACTTATAATGTGGTGACAGAGCCTCTTTACTTATATAGGAGATAGGACACTTATAATGTGGTGACAGCCTCTTTACTTATATAGGAGATAGGGCACTTATAATGTGGAGACAGAGCCTCTTTACTTATATAGGAGATAGGGCACTTATAATGTGGTGACAGAGTCTCTTTACTTATATAGGAGATAGGACACTTATAATGTGGTGACAGAGCCTCTTTACTTATATAGGAGATAGGACACTTATAATGTGGTGACAGCCTCTTTACTTATATAGGAGATAGGACACTTATAATGTGGTGACAGCCTCTTTACTTATATAGGAGACAGGACACTTATAATGTGGTGACAGCCTCTTTACTTATATAGGAGATAGGGCACTTATAATGTGGTGACAGAGCCTCTTTACTTATATAGGAGATAGGACACTTATAATGTGGTGACAGAGTCTCTTTACTTATATAGGAGATAGGGCACTTATAATGTGGTGACAGAGCCTCTTTACTTATATAGGAGATAGGGCACTTATAATGTGGTGACAGAGCCTCTTTACTTATATAGGAGATAGGGCACTTATAATGTGGTGACAGAGCCTCTTTACTTATATAGGAGATAGGACACTTATAATGTGGTGACAGAGCCTCTTTACTTATATAGGAGATAGGGCACTTATAATGTGGTGACAGAGTCTCATTACTTATATAGGAGATAGGGCACTTATAATGTGGTGACAGAGCCTCTTTACTTATATAGGAGATAGGACACTTATAATGTGGTGACAGAGCCTCTTTACTTATATAGGAGATAGGGCACTTATAATGTGGTGACAGAGCCTCTTTACTTATATAGGAGATAGGACACTTATAATGTGGTGACAGAGCCTCTTTACTTATATAGGAGATAGGGCACTTATAATGTGGTGACAGAGCCTCTTTACTTATATGGGAGATAGGACACTTATAATGTGGTGACAGAGCCTCTTTACTTATATAGGAGATAGGGCACTTATAATGTGGTGACAGAGCCTCTTTACTTATATGGGAGATAGGGCACTTATAATGTGGTGACAGCCTCTTTACTTATATGGGAGATAGGACACTTATAATGTGGTGACAGAGCCTCTTTACTTATATAGGAGATAGGGCACTTATAATGTGGTGACAGAGCCTCTTTACTTATATAAGAGATAGGACACTTATAATGTGGTGACAGAGTCTCTTTACTTATATAGGAGATAGGACACTTATAATGTGGTGACAGAGCCTCTTTACTTATATAGGAGATAGGACACTTATAATGTGGTGACAGAGCCTCTTTACTTATATAGGAGATAGGACACTTATAATGTGGTGACAGAGCCTCTTTATTTATATAGGAGATAGGACACTTATAATGTGGTGACAGAGTCTCTTTACTTATATAGGAGATAGGACACTTATAATGTGGTGACAGAGCCTCTTTACTTATATAGGAGATAGGGCACTTATAATGTGGTGACAGAGTCTCTTTACTTATATAGGAGATAGGGCACTTATAATGTAGTGACAGCCTCTTTACTTATATAGGAGATAGGACACTTATAATGTGGTGACAGAGCCTCTTTACTTATATAGGAGATAGGGCACTTATAATGTGGTGACAGAGCCTCTTTACTTATATAGGAGATAGGACACTTATAATGTGGTGACAGAGTCTCTTTACTTATATAGGAGATAGGACACTTATAATGTGGTGACAGAGCCTCTTTACTTATATAGGAGATAGGGCACTTATAATGTGGTGACAGAGTCTCTTTACTTATATAGGAGATAGGGCACTTATAATGTAGTGACAGCCTCTTTACTTATATAGGAGATAGGACACTTATAATGTGGTGACAGAGCCTCTTTACTTATATAGGAGATAGGACACTTATAATGTGGTGACAGAGCCTCTTTACTTATATAGGAGATAGGACACTTATAATGTGGTAACAGCCTCTTTACTTATATAGGAGATAGGACACTTATAATGTGGTGACAGAGCCTCTTTACTTATATAGGAGATAGGACACTTATAATGTAGTGACAGCCTCTTTACTTATATAGGAGATAGGACACTTATAATGTGGTGACAGAGCCTCTTTACTTATATAGGAGATAGGACACTTATAATGTGGTGACAGAGCCTCTTTACTTATATAGGAGATAGGACACTTATAATGTGGTAACAGCCTCTTTACTTATATAGGAGATAGGGCACTTATAATGTGGTGACAGAGTCTCTTTACTTATATAGGAGATAGGGCACTTATAATGTAGTGACAGCCTCTTTACTTATATAGGAGATAGGACACTTATAATGTGGTGACAGAGCCTCTTTACTTATATAGGAGATAGGACACTTATAATGTGGTGACAGAGCCTCTTTACTTATATAGGAGATAGGACACTTATAATGTGGTAACAGCCTCTTTACTTATATAGGAGATAGGACACTTATAATGTGGTGACAGAGCCTCTTTACTTATATAGGAGATAGGGCACTTATAATGTGGTGACAGAGTCTCTTTACTTATATAGGAGATAGGACACTTATAATGTGGTGACAGAGCCTCTTTACTTATATAGGAGATAGGACACTTATAATGTGGTGACAGAGCCTCTTTACTTATATAGGAGATAGGGCACTTATAATGTAGTGACAGCCTCTTTACTTATATAGGAGATAGGACACTTATAATGTGGTGACAGTCTCTTTACTTATATAGGAGATAGGACACTTATAATGTGGTGACAGAGCCTCTTTACTTATATAGGAGATAGGGCACTTATAATGTGGTGACAGTCTCTTTACTTATATAGGAGATAGGACACTTATAATGTGGTGACAGAGCCTCTTTACTTATATAGGAGATAGGACACTTATAATGTGGGGACAGAGTCTCTTTACTTATATGGGAGATAGGGCACTTATAATGTGGTGACAGCCTCTTTACTTATATAGGATATAGGACACTTATAATGTGGTGACAGAGCCTCTTTACTTATATAGGAGATAGGACACTTATAATGTGGGGACAGAGTCTCTTTACTTATATGGGAGATAGGGCACTTATAATGTGGTGACAGAGCCTCTTTACTTATATAGGAGATAGGGCACTTATAATGTGGTGACAGAGCCTCTTTACTTATATAGGAGATAGGACACTTATAATGTGGTGACAGAGCCTCTTTACTTATATAGGAGATAGGGCACTTATAATGTGGTGACAGAGTCTCTTTACTTATATAGGAGATAGGGCACTTATAATGTAGTGACAGCCTCTTTACTTATATAGGAGATAGGACACTTATAATGTGGTGACAGAGCCTCTTTACTTATATAGGAGATAGGGCACTTATAATGTGGTGACAGCCTCTTTACTTATATAGGAGATAGGACACTTATAATGTGGTGACAGAGTCTCTTTACTTATATAGGAGATAGGGCACTTATAATGTAGTGACAGCCTCTTTACTTATATAGGAGATAGGACACTTATAATGTGGTGACAGTCTCTTTACTTATATAGGAGATAGGACACTTATAATGTGGTGACAGAGCCTCTTTACTTATATAGGAGATAGGGCACTTATAATGTGGTGACAGCCTCTTTACTTATATAGGAGATAGGGCAGTTATAATGTGGTGACAGAGTCTCATTACTTATATAGGAGATAGGGCACTTATAATGTGGTGACAGAGCCTCTTTACTTATATAGGAGATAGGACACTTATAATGTGGTGACAGAGTCTCTTTACTTATATAGGAGATAGGACACTTATAATGTGGTGACAGAGCCTCTTTACTTATATAGGAGATAGGACACTTATAATGTGGTGACAGAGTCTCTTTACTTATATAGGAGATAGGACACTTATAATGTGGTGACAGAGCCTCTTTACTTATATAGGAGATAGGACACTTATAATGTGGTGACAGAGTCTCTTTACTTATATAGGAGATAGGACACTTATAATGTGGTGACAGAGCCTCTTTACTTATATAGGAGATAGGGCACTTATAATGTGGTGACAGAGCCTCTTTACTTATATAGGAGATAGGACACTTATAATGTGGTGACAGAGTCTCTTTACTTATATAGGAGATAGGGCACTTATAATGTGGTGACAGAGTCTCTTTACTTATATAGGAGATAGGACACTTATAATGTGGTGACAGAGCCTCTTTACTTATATAGGAGATAGGACACTTATAATGTGGTGACAGAGTCTCTTTACTTATATAGGAGATAGGGCACTTATAATGAGGTGACAGAGCCTCTTTACTTATATAGGAGATAGGACACTTATAATGAGGTGACAGAGCCTCTTTACTTATATAGGAGATAGGACACTTATAATGTGGTGACAGAGCCTCTTTACTTATATAGGAGATAGGACACTTATAATGTGGTGACAGAGCCTCTTTACTTATATAGGAGATAGGGCACTTATAATGTGGTGACAGAGCCTCTTTACTTATATAGGAGATAGGACACTTATAATGTGGTGACAGAGTCTCTTTACTTATATAGGAGATAGGACACTTATAATGTGGTGACAGAGCCTCTTTACTTATATAGGAGATAGGGCACTTATAATGTGGTGACAGTCTCTTTACTTATATAGGAGATAGGGCACTTATAATGTGGTGACAGCCTCTTTACTTATATAGGAGATAGGGCACTTATAATGGCGTCCGGCTATGCCATCGACGGAAGCCTAGTGGGTCCTGACGAAGTCAGGACCCACTATGCTTGCTGTCAGTGAGTAGCTGACAGTTCTAATACACTGCACTACGCATGTAGTGCAGTGTATTAGAATAGCGATCAGGGCCTCCTGCCCTCAAGTCCCCTAGTGGGACAAAGTAATAAAGTAAAAAAAAGATGTGTAAAAATAAGAAAATAAAAGTTTTAAAAGTATTAAAAGTAAAAATCCCCCTTTTCCCTTATCAGTCCTTTATTATTAATAAAAATATATAAACAAACAAATAAACTATACATAATTGGTATCGCCGCGTCCGTAACGGCCTGAACTACAAAATTATTTAGTTATTTATCCCGCGCGGTGAACGCCGTAAAAGAAAATAATAATAGACCGTACCACAATCACAATTGTTTGGTCACTTCACATCCCAAAAAATGGAATAAAAAGAGATCAAAAAGTCGCATGTACCTAAAAATGCTCCTGATCGAAACTACAGTTCGTTACGCAAAAAATAAGTCCTCGCACGGCTTTCTTGATGGAAAAATAAAAAAGTTCTGGCTCTTAGAATAAGGTAACACAAAAAAGTGAATGATTTATTACAAAACGTATTTTATTGTGCAAACGCCATAAGACATCAAAAAAACTATAAACATCCGGTATCGCCGTAATCGTATCGCCCCGCAGAATAAAGTCAATGTGTCATTTATAGCGCACGGTGAACGCTGTAAAAAAAATAGAATAAAAACTGATCAAACAGCCGCATGCACCCCATGAAAACTGCAATGAATTCCTCAAGGGGTCTAGTTTCCAAAATGGGGTCACTTTTGGGGGGTTCCCAATGTTTTGGCACCACAAGACCTCTTCAAACCGGACATGGTGCCTAATAAAAAGGAGGCCTCAAAATCCACTAGGTCTTCCTTTGCTTCTGAGGCCGGTGCTTCAGTCCATTACCGCACTAGGGCCACATGTGGGATATTTATCAAAACTGCAGAATCTGGGCAATACATTTTGAGTTGCGTTTCTCTGGTAAAACCTTTTGTGTTATAGAAAAAAAATTGCATAAAAAGGATTTTCTGACAAAAATAAATATGTAAATTTCACCTCTACTTTGCTCTAAATTCCTGTGAAACACCTAAAGGGTTCATAAACTTTCTAAATGCTGTTGTGAATACTTTGAGGGGTCTAGTTTCTAAAATGGGGTGTTTCATAGGGGTGTCTAATATATGGGCCCCTCAAAGCAACTTCAGAAATGAAGTGGAACCTAAAAAAAAAAAAAAAATAAGGCAATAATTTGCTTCTCCTGATGAGCATGGCCTACTCCAAGACGAACCCAGTTTTGCCCGTTTGTATAAACGGAGACCCCTATTAGACCGTTTCAGTGTCCGGTTTTCCCAAGCATACACCACCGAGACGTTTATTTCTATTGAGGAGTCCTTGGTACATTTTAAAGGGAGGCTTCAATTCCGCGAGTACCTGCCGAGTAAGAGGGCAAGGTATGGCGTGAAGATGTATAAGCGGTGCGAGAGTGCATCAGGGTATACCTACAAATTTAGGATATATGAAGGGAAGGACACCAGTATTCAGCCCCCAGAATGCCCTCCCCCCCCTTACTGGGAGTTAATGCAAAAATTGTGTGGGATTTGGTGCACCCACTGCTAGACCAGGGTTACCACCTCTACCTGGATAATTTTTATACCAGCGTCCCTCTTTTCAACTGCCTCGCTTCCAGAAGTCATGCGGCACCGCTAGAAGAAATCTGAGAGGCCTCCCTAAGACTCTGCTTGGGCAAACACTCAGAGGGGGTGAGAGCAGGGCACAATCTAGCAGCAACATATTGTGTGTCAAGTACAAGGACAAGAGAGATGTCACACCAGTACCCATGTACCTGTACGAGGTACCAGTACAAAGACCCCTAAACCAGACTGCATCCTGGACTACAGTAGGTACATGGGAGGGGTGGACTTGTTAGATCAAGCCCTGAAGCCCTACAGCGCCATGCGGTGTGGTATAAGAAGCTGGCCGTGCACATCATACAGATGGCATTGTACAATGTGTACGTGTTACGTCGATGTACAGGCCAGAGGGGAACTTTCCTGAAATTTCAAGAGGTGGTTATCAAGAAACTAATTTTTAGGGACCAAGAAGGGGGGGGGGCACCCAGTACTTCTGGAAGCATGGCCACATGCATCATACCAGGGCAACACTTTCCAGGAGAAGTTCCCCAAACTGGCAAGAAAGGAAAAAGTGAAAATAGGTACAAAGTCTGCTATAAGAGGGGGATAAGGAAGGACACAATATATCAATGTGACACGTGTCCCGAAAAACTAAGGCTCCATATGAAAGAGTGCTTCAAAATTTATCATACATCCTGTAAAGGATTTGCCAGACACAGGTTCTGTGTCGACGCCCGTGGGCAATCAGTCTGCACCTGCTCCTATGTCTGTGAGACTGACTCCATCTTCCACCACTCAGGATGTCAGGCTTAGGAGTGGGAGAGCCTATCACAGCCTGGCCAGACGGAGCTAGTTCCCGCCCACTGTCTATTTATAGCTGCCTTTCCTGTTCCTCCTTTGCCTGTGATTCTTCTATGCTTGTTTCCTGGCTTGCTGCTGCTGCTGCTTGTACTACTGATCCTCTGCTTGTTATTGACCTTGGCTTTCTGACAACTCTCCTGCTCAGCGTTTTGTACCTTGCTCACTCCTTGTTTGACTCGGCTCGTTCACCACTCTTGTTGCTCACGGTGTCTCCGTGGGCAGCTGCCCCGTTTCCCTATCTTCTGTGTACCCCTGTCTGTTTTGTCTGTCTTGCACTTACTGAGCGTAGGGACCGTCGCCCAGTTGTACCCTGTCGCTTAGGACGGGTCGTTGCAAGTAGGCAGGGACTGAGTGGCGGGTAGATTAGGGCTCACCTGTCTGTCTCCCTACCTTGTCATTACACATCCCTTGATTTTTAATCTACCCCAGTTTTACTTACCCTGATGCACTCCGCACAGCTTATCCCCCCTTTCCCCTCTGAGCCCTGCTGCATGCCCAGGCAGCTGATAACAGCCACATGTAGGGTATTGCCATACCCGTGGGAACACACATTACAGTTTATAGGGTGTATGTCTCCGGTCAAAATGCTCACTACACCTCTAAATGAATGCCTTAAGGGGTGTAGTTTTTAAAATGGGGTCACTTCTTGGAGGTTTCAACTGTACTGTTACCTCAGGGGCTTCTGCATACATGACTTCGCACCAGAAAATCCCCAGTAGGCCAAATGGTGGTCCTTTCCTTCTGAGCCCTCCCATGGTCCCAAACGTCAGTTTATCACCACAAATTGGGCATTGCCGCACTCAGGACAAATTGGGCAACAAAATGGAGTGTTTTATTTCTTGTGAAAATAAGAAATTTTTAGCTAAAACTACATATTATTGGAAAATATATATTTTTTTTAAATTCCCAGCCCAATTCAAATAAGTTCTGTGAAGAAACTATGGGGTCTAAATGGCCACATTACCCATCAATTAATTCCTTGAGGGGTGTAGTTTCCAAAATGGGGTCACTTCTGGTGGGTTTCCATTGCTTTGATACCTCTGGGGCTCTGCAAATGCGACATGGCACCCGAAAACCAATCCAGCAAAATCTGGACTCCAAAGAACAAATAGTGCTCCTTTCCTTCTAAGCCCCCCTATGGGCCCAAACGGCAGTTTAGCACCACAAATGGGGTATTGCTGCACTCAGGACAAATTGGGCAACAAAATGGAGTGTTTTATTTCTTGTGAAAATAAGAAATTTTTAGCTAAAACTACATATTATTGGAAAATATATATTTTTTTTAAATTCCCAGCCCAATTCAAATAAGTTCTGTGAAGAAACTATGGGGTCTTAATGGTCACAATACCCATCAATTAATTCCTTGAGGGGTGTAGTTTCCAAAATGGGGTCACTTCTGGTGGGTTTCCATTGCTTTGATACCTCTGGGGCTCTGCAAAAGCGACATGGCACCCGAAAACCAATCCAGCAAAATCTGCACTCCAAAGAACACACAGCGCTCCTTCCCTTCTGAGGCCACCCATGGGCCCAAACGGCAATTTATCACCACAAATGGGGTATTGCTGCACTCAGGACAAATTGGGCAACAAAATGGGGTATTTTGTTCCCTGTGAAAATAAGAAATGTTGATGAAAAATGACATCTTATTGGAAAAAATGTATTTTTTTTTCATTTCACAGCCCAATTCAAATACGTGCTGTGGAAAAACTGTGGGGTCAAAATGGTAACAACAACCATAAATTAATTCCTTGAGGGGTGTAGTTTCCGAAATGGGGTCACTTCTGGTGGGTTTTCATTGCTTTGATATCTCTGGGGCTCTGCAAATGCGACATGGCACCCGAAAACCAATCCAGCAAAATCTGGACTCCAACAAACACATAGCTCTCCTTTCCTTCTGAGCCCTCCAATGGGCCCAAACGGCAATTTATCACCACAAATGGGGTATTGCCGCACTCAGGACAAATTGGGCAACAAAATGGGGTATTTTGTTACCTGTGAAAATAAGAAATTTTGATAAAAAATGACATCTTATTGGAAAAAATTTCATTTTTTTAATTTCATAGCCCAATTCAAATACGTGCTGTGTAAAAACTGTGGGGTCAAAATGGTAACAACAACCACAAATGAATTCCTTGAGGGGTTTAGTTTCCGAAATGGGGTCACTTTTTGGGGATTCCTACTGTTTTGGCACCTCAACACCTCTTCAAACCTGGCATGCTGCCTAAAATATATTCTAATAAAAAAGAGGCCTCAAAATGCACTAGGCGCTTCTTTGCTTCTGGGGCTTGTGTTTCAGTCCACGAGCGCACTAGAGCCACATGTGGGACATTTCTAAAAACTGCAGAATCTGGACAATACATATTTAGTATTGTTTTTCTGGTAAAACCTTCTGTGTTACAGAATTTTTTTTTATACAATTGAAATTCAGCAAGAAAAATTAAATTTGCAAATTTCACCTCTACTTTTCTTGAATTTCTGTGAAATGCCTGAAGGGTTAAATAAACTTTCTAAATGCTGTTTTGAATACTTTGATGGGTCTAGTTTTCAAAATGGGGTGTTTTATGGGGGTTTCTAATACATAGGCCTCTCAAAGCCACTTCGGAACTGAACAGGTACCTTAAAAAAGGGCTTTTGAAATTTTCTTAAAAATATGAAAAATTGCTGTTTATGTTCTAAGCCTTGTAACGTCCAAGAAAAATAAAAGAATGTTCAAAAAACTATGCCAATCTAAAGTAGACATATGGGAAATGTGAACTAGTAACTATTTTGGGTGGTATAACTGTCTGTTTTACAAGCAGATGCATTTATATTTTGAAAAATGCTATTTTTTATAAATTTTCTCTACATTTTGCAATTTTTCACCAATAAACACTGAATATATCGTCCAAATTTTGCCACTAACATAAAGCCCAATGTGTCACGAGAAAACAATCTCAGAATCGCTTGGATAGGTTTAAGCATTCCGACGTTATTACCACATAAAGTGAAATATGTCAGATTTCAAAAATGCGTCCTTAAGGGGTTAATAATGTAATTCCCCCAAAAAAATGTAGTTCAGGGACATTGGGGGTCCATTATCTGTAATTGATAGCAGTGGGATTTTGTACTGGAAAATGTAATTCCAGGACTTGATCACCCACAAATAAATAAAATCATAAAGAGTAAAATTAGTTTCACGGTCTGAAAAAATATGCTCTATGACCTTTCCCAAAAGAAATCCTCCCTACTTGGAAATCCCACAAACTAAAAAGAAAGTATAAATAAATCGACTCCCTAAAAAGACCCACACCCCCTTTTTTTTTTTTTGTGTTAATATTAGTAATTGTAATCTGTGTGATAGGTTTTGAAAGAGGGGTAGTTTCAAAGGCCTGGTTTTGATAGACACATGGGGAGTAAAAGCGGGTATCCCTACTCCTTCCCTGCTTACTACATACCCGGCACCTTTTTTGGAGATATTTTTGGGTCTCGGTGAAAGGGACGGGGTGTAAAAAGTGGCGCTCTGAAAGTCTGCGCACATATTCAGACTCGCAGGTATAGTGGAATCAAAACTCCTGCTCCTGGTACTGAAAAAAAGTGAGCGTTACTTAGGCCTTTTTAAAAAGAACAAAACTGTTATACGTAGTAATCTGAATTAAGGAGATTGGCACCTTTTTGTACTAGGCATATTTTTTCTTCACCGGGTAAGGTTGAAGCACCTGGTCTGAAAGATCTACACCCCCAATAAATTTGTTTCATTTTTACCCCATATCTGGCTCGTTTGGAGGGGATGAATTGACAAAAAGAAATACGGCCTTTAAAGCTCATAAGTGATTCATCTACAGATAAATCCCTTAGAAGGGCGATTAATGGCATTAATTTATTAAGCCAATCACAGCCTGGGTCACTTCTTGGGGGGACTTGGGAATTATTGGTAAAATACATGAACCGCATTAGGGCTTCATAGCGGTTTCTGGACATCACTGCTACAAATACAGGGATAGCGTGGACAGCACTAGAAGTCCAGTAGGACCGGACAGATGTTTTTGTTTTTTTAACCAAACCCAAATTGAGAGTAATGCCTAAAAATATTTTAATTTCTGGGACACTTGTGCCATTCCACATTCTTAAGTACATAGATGCAGACTTTTGCAGAACAAATTAAATAGCATAAAGATTAGTCTGCTGGACAATTAATTGTAGGACTGTATCACATACGTATAAATAAAAAAAATCATAGGCTGTAATATTTGCAACATCGACATTAATTCCTGGAGTCGCTTCCATTTGGGGTACTTGGGGAGAAAACTATAGTGCGGGATCCCACATTGCAGGAGGGACTGCAACACTCGGCCCTGCACTTGACACCTCGACAGCGACGGCTGTATCTACCACCATAGGGCTATGGGGTCCAGTGGTAGAATTGGAATCGCCACTGTCGGAAAAAGGTTCCGCTTCTGAAGCGGTGTCGGTCTCTCAGAACTGTCGAAGCATAGTGAGGCTTGCTCCGCACGGTACATTCTCTGAGACATTATGTGTGGGTACATACACAAGCTCTATACGTCCTAATATAACCTAAAGTAAGCCTAAGAATAACACTAAGGCCGAGTTCCTACACGTAGCGGAAATTCCGCAGCATTTTCAGTAGCAGCAAAGTAGGTGAGATTTACCAAATCTCATGCCCACGCTGCGGAAAAAAACATGCAGTGTAAACGTCAATAAATTTACCTGCGGTGCAGAATTTAATTCCGCAGCATGTCAAATTATGCTGAGTTATTGTTGATTTTCCATTGCGAGTATTCACATTCAATTCAATGAGGATTCAAAACCCGCAACAGAAAGCCAAGTTTTGCGGCGTAATCGTAAAGATCGCACTTCCGGAAAAATAAAAAATAAAATACTTACCCAAAATGCCCTCCTTCCTCCTGGGATGACGTTGCGTCCCATATGACCCCTGCAGCCAATCACAGGCTGCAGCATCACAGTTCTTGCAATGTCATCCAGGGAGGCTGGAGCGGACATCAGAGGAGGGAGGGTGTAAGTATGAACGGCTTTTTTCCGCAGCGAATATTGCATTAGAAAAACTGCACCACAATGTAGTGCGATTTTGGGACGAAATATACTGCGGGTTCTAGGTTGGACACGCTGCGTGATTTTTACGTAGCGTATCCGCCCCTGTGGGTACCCAGCTTAAAACTTTTTTTTTTCTTTTTTTTTTGTTTTGCTTGTTTCGTTTTTGTTTTTTATAACAGACGTAAAAATAAAATAAAGCCCTAACCCTAATGAAGCCCTGATCTAGCCTTACAGATAGTACTGCTATTACAGCCCTAAATCCTAACCTTAATCTATTATATAATATATATATATATATATATATTAGGTAGAAAAAAGTTGCACTTCAGAGAGTTCAAGTATCACGGTGCTATGCGTCCTTGACCGTCATCCACACGGTCCTGAATTGGATACACAAACGAGGAAATAGACGCAGCACTCCAAAAGTAGTTGCAAAGATAGTGGTTTATTCACCCATGTACAGAAATAGCTACGTTTCAGTCCTCTCAGCAGGACCTTTGTCAAGCTTGACAAAGGTCCTGCTGAGAGGACTGAAACATAGCTATTTCTGTACATGGGTGAATAAACCACTATCTTTGCAACTACTTTTGGAGTGCTGCGTCTATTTCCTCGTTTGTATATATATATGTATATATATATATATATATATATATATATATATTTATATATATATATATATGTATGTATATATATAATTAGGTGATCGGGGTGTTTTTTTCGTAGTGCACACTGATCTACTTTTGATAGTTCATTGTATGACCGCAAAATAATTCCCAACAGTTGCCGGGTTCCTCGATCAGCACGGGGGGGGGGGGGGCGGTCTATGGCTCTTCTTGTAGGGACAGTCCATCAGCATTTTGGTGTTGGCTTCCCCGTTTGTATTGGATGGAGAAGCTGTAAGGTTGTAAGGACAGGCTCCACCGCAGTAATCGTCCATTGTCCCCTGACCCTCGGTTCAGCCATGTGAGGGGATTGTGATCCGTTACAATTGTAAAGTCTCTGTCATAAAGGTATGGCTGTAATTTTGAGAGCCCATACGATGGCAGGGCACTGTCTTTCAATAGTGGCACAGGCAACTTCCCGATCTAGTAGTTTACGACTGATGAAAGCAACTGGATGTTCAAGCCCAGCCGCGTTTATCTGGCTAAGAACTGCTCCAATACCGTAGGTGGATGCATCTGTCTGCACAAGGAACCTGTGCTTGTAGTCTGGTGCGGCCAAGACAGGGGCAGTGGTGAGAGCCGTCTTTAATGCTATAAAGGCTTCCTCACAGGCAGGTGTCCACTTCACCATACTAGGCATGTTTTTGCGGGTCAGGTCATTTAGGGGCTTTGCCAGGGAACTGAAATCGGAAACTCATTTTCGGTAGTAACTGGCGGTCCTCAAAAAGGCCAGTACTTGTTTCTTATTTTTAGAGGTAGGCCAGTTGCTAATGGCTTCCACCTTGGCAGGCTCAGGTCTTAGGTTCCCCCTCCTACTCTGTGCCCCAGATATTGCACCTCAGCCATACCCAACTGGCATTTATCAGGACGAATTGTCAGTCCTGCTGCAAGAATATGGTCTAACACTATGCCTAAGGGTATGTTCACACGGCCAAATTTCAGACGTATACGAGGCGTATTTTGCCTCGTTTTACGTCTGGAAATACATCTCAAATACGTCGGCAAACATCTGCCCATTCATTTGAATGGGTTTGCCGACGTACTGTGCAGACGACCTGTTATTTACGCGTCGTCGTTTGACAGCTGTCAAACGACGACGCGTAAAAATACAGCCTCGTCAAAAGAAGTGCAGGACACTTCTTTGGACGTTTTTGGAGCTGTTTTCTCATAGACTCCAATGAAAACAGCTCCAAAAACGGACGTAAAAAACGGCGCGAAAACGGCGTGAAAACGCCGCGAAAAATGCGAGTTGGTAAAAAAACGTCTGAAAAGCAGGGTCTGTTTTCCCTTGAAAACAGCTCTGGATTTTCAGACGTTTTTGTTGACTACGTGTGAACATACCCTAAGTGTTTAAGATGTTCCTCCCATGATGTGCTGAAAATGGCAATATCATCCAAGTATGCACAGGCAAAGTCCTGACATTGTTCTAACAGCCGGTCTACCGATCTTTGGAAGGTTGCTGGGGCATTTTTCACCCCAAAGGGCATTCCCAGGAACTCAAGAGTCCAAAGGGGGTAATAAATGCAGATCGCTTCCGGGTGTCCTCTTTTAGGGGTATCTGCCAGTACCCCTTGCTCAAGTCTTATGTAGTTACAAATTAAACACTGGCCAGCCGATCCAACAGATCATCAATCTGGGGCATAGGGTACTCGTCACATTTGATGGCATCATTTAGGCTCAGGTAATCTACGCAGAATCGCGTTGTGCCATCCTTTTTGGGCACCAGTATCAGAGGGGAGGCCCAGGGGCTCTGAGATGGCCTAATAATCCCAAGTTGTTTCATGTCCGCCAGTTCATTCTTGATCATGTCCCGAACGGCCTCAGGAACTCGGTAGCGGGCCTGCTGGATTGGGCGTTGTCCTGGAGTTTCCACGTGGTGGTGAGTGTTGTCCGTCCGGCGCTGAGGAAAACACGGAAGCCCTCGGACCCAGCAAGCCGAGAATATCACCCTTTTGGATATTCAACAGATGGGGTCCCAGGGGCACTTGGTCCAGAGTACCCCCAGCTCGAGCCAGATGTAGAAAGTCCGGGAGGGAGTTGTCTCCTTCCTTATCACTAGGGGGATAGCAAATGGCCAAAACAGGTAGGGACCGGTCGTGGTAATCTTTCAGCATGTTGATGTGGACAGTCTCTTGTCGCCGGCCACTATGGTTCATGGCAATGACGTAATTAGTGTCATTACATTTTCGGATAACTCGGTAAGGGCCATCCCATGTTGCTTGAAGCTTGTTGGCAGGGGCAGCGATAATCATGAGCACTTGTTGCCCTTCAATAAATTCACGGGTCCTTGCTTTCCGATCATACCAGGTCTTCTGGCTATACTGGGCCCCTTGCAGGCGTTCTTTAGCCAAGGTCACTAGTCGGGTAAGGCGTTCTCGAAATTCCAGAACATAAGGAATGACAGGTACTCCAGTGTCGGTGATATCTCCCAGTATTCCTTTAGAAGGGTGAGGACCCCACGGACCCTTCGACCATAGAGCAGTTCGAAAGGGGAAAATCCGGTTGACTCTTGGGTAGGCAAACAGGAGATGTGGCAGGTATTGCTCCCAGTCCCGTTCAGTGTCTGCAAAGGCACGTAGCAAATTTTTAGGGTTCCATTAAAATGGTCACACAGTCCATTGGTTCGGGGTGGTATGGGGTGGTGCGAATGGCTCGGACGCCGCAGGAACTGGACCAAGTCTGACGTGAACTGGATCCCTTGATCTGATAGTATTTCACTGGGAAATCCTACTCGGGTGAAGACGGTAACAAGAGCCTCTGCTACCTTTATGGCTGTAATGCTGGACAGAGCCACGGCCTCAGGATACCGGTGGCATAATCCACCACCGTCAGGATATACTGTTTCCCTGTTCTGCTGGGGTGCACTAGAGTTCCTATTATATCTACAGCTAAAAGCTGAAATGGCTCCTCAATGATTGGCAGGGGTTGCATGGGTACCTTGTGACGGGCGCCTGGATGTCGCATCCATTGGCACAAATCACAGGTACGGCAGTATTGAACTATCGATTGCGAAATGCCAGGCCAGTAAAAGTTGTGGGTGAGTCTTTTCTCTGTCCGTTTCCTACCTTTATGTCTAAATAAGGGGATGTCATGAGCCAGTTGGAGTAGTTGCAGCCTATACTTTTGAGGGACAATGAGTTGCTTGGTAGTCACTTCAGGGATAATCCCACCCCGGGCCTCTACTAAACGATAATACAATCCCTTATCTCTGGTGATCCTATCCCCATTCTTTCCCTCCTGCCCAGTTTCTGCCCTTAGTTTAATAGCTGCCAAGGTCGGATCATCTTCTATTTCTTGCCTAAACTCTTCTCGGTCCCAAAAGTCCCCCAATGTAGAATCAGTTGATGCAGCTCTTACCAGTTCGGTTGGGGGTCCTGGAGGCTGCTCCACAGTCAATTCCGAAACTCTCTGTGCTTGGGCAGCTTGGTGTCGGGTGACGGCTCCCACAAAATGGCACTGTAATTCCCCAATGTCATTCCCAAGGAGAACATCCACAAGGAGTCCCCCCATAACACCAATCCAGAGTCTTTCCCCGTAACCATAATTCAAATGTACAGCAGCCTTCTGGATATATTTGCGAGTACACCCTACAAGTTCGATGGGTATTCCTGGGCCTTGATCGATTGCCTCTGGCCGAACAACACGGGGGTCAGCAATGGTCAGGAATGCCCCAGTGTCATCCTGCAGATGGCGCTGCCTTTGCTCTGGGTAACTTTGCGTAAGGGGTTGAATGCTATACATGCCAGAGGGTGTCTCCATGGTTCAGGGTTCAGCAGTCCACTCTGGTGGGGGTGGTGGTAACTCTTCCTCAGGCAGGATGGAGTGCACAAGATGCCGAGGGCGAGGGGGAAAAGATCGGAGCTCCCTTCGATTTCTTGAGGGGCACCTGGACTGTAAAGGGCCCGGCTGACCCCACCTATAACATTTCCTTTCTGAGAACCTTCCATATCGTGGTCAGAATTGTGGGGTCCCCGGATTGTTTGGCCTGGTTGTCATCGGCCTGCGGATGGGTTGAGGGGCATATATGACAGGAGGTGCCCGGGGGGCTGGGTTCGGCTGAGGTTTATTGTCCAGCAGACTCCTCCACTGAGGTTTGATGGTTAGTGCCTCATCAGCCAGGGCTGCAGCTCTATTCAATGTTGATGGCTCACATTCCCGGAACCATTTCCGTATTTCCTGGGGGCACTTGGCTTAAAACTGGAACCCATGCAGAATATCTTCCACAGTGAATCCACTTCCAGCCATCTCCGACACGCCTGGGACATTTTATGGGCATACATCCTAAAAGATCCTCCAGTAGTACAGGGAAGGTCTCAGAATTGGGCCCGATGTGAGTCTGGCATGACTACATAGTAATACAAAATAGTTTGTTTCACAATGTTTTAGTCCCGGTTCCACTGTGCGTCTAGGGTCCGGTATGCTTCTGCGGCTCCACCTTCAAGGAGCCCCACTATAAAACGCATCCAATCAGAGGTGGGTACATCCAGCAGGGCGCTCTGATGTTCAAAGTCCTAGAAAAACCCTTCCACATCCCCAGTTACCTCATAAAATGTCTTGAAGTACTTCTGGATGACCCGTAAAGGTTCCTGGATTCTCTGGTTCTCACCCCAGGTAATATTCTAGCCTCTTTCAGCCTCCATTGCAGCTTGTCTCTGTTTTTTGCCATGCGAGCAGCTTCCAACTGATACTCCGGAGTAACGACTGGTCCCAGATCTGCCATTTCCTCCTCTTACCACACCAACCATTGGCTCTTAGTGGTAAGAGCCCCTGTCTCTGGAGCATGTCCATTAGCCACCTGGGAGGAGGTGATCTGGCTAGCACTCACCAGTAGATCAATTAATGGCTTTTTAGATAGTCACTGGTAGTTCAGTCCAAGTTCTCGGGCTCGTTCTTGGAGACTAAGGACGGTCCAGTTACGGAACTCATTCGCTGGGTGGTTCTCCATGGGGCTGCGCTCTGTTGATCCCGCTTCTGACACCAGTTGTCATGGGGTTCGTTAGGTTAATATACGATCAACAGAGCCAGTGAAGACAGGGCAACTCCAACAGGATTTATTGTATCCAATGCTGACAGACCAGGTCGCCCTCCACGCAGGGACAGCACACAGTCCACAATATCAGGTAAATACAGGAAACTCCTCAGAGCGCTGGCCTCAGCTTCAGCTCTCATTAAAGTCTACATCCAGGAGATCCCTCTCTTCCCCACGTCAAGCCCTTGTATACCCCTCAGGGGGAGGAACATCTTGGCAGTTTCTAGTCACCATCATTTGTTATAATGACTTTAGTTTGTATTTCTACTGTCTGTATGTGAGTTGTGGTCTTTTGTACTATTATGTGTATTGTCCAACTATTGTCTGCCACAGCAAGGATGAGAACACAGGTCGGGGAGGTAATTGGATCTGCTGGGTTTGCTGCTCTGCACACTAGCTGAGTGATGGTGGTGCCTCCTGATGATCCCCTGTGGGGACTGGACAATGAGGACACTTTATGTCTTATGGCTGCGCGACCTGTGGTACCTGATTACAAAATGCATCCCTGAGGGCTCACAATAAACCACACAAAATGCATCATCACAACACATATAGCTTTTGAGGCAGATTTTTTAACTGAAGCCAGGTATTGATTCAAAGGTCTTTGCTTAAACTTCTCCCTCCTGCTTGATCCACTTCTGGCTTTGGCTCAAAAGAATGCATGTGTGTTTCCAGCCTAATATGAACGTCATACATGTGTCAACTTTGTGTCAACTTTTGTGTTTTGTAACAAAATCACACAATACATTTTTAATCCTTACAGAAATTCCCAGTACGAATTCTGAGGGAAACTTCATGTTATCGATTAATTATAAAGTAGAAGATGAAGAGATCATGCAGCAGTCTTCAGGAGAAAACCTCATTACCCTTAATGTACAGCCAGGACTTCAAAGTACAGATCTGTTACATAATTCCACTAATCATGAGGAATCTTCTCCTGACCAACCACAGATAGTTGCAACAAGTACAGGTCAAAGAGTGGGTAAAAGGTTTCAATGTTGTAAACCGTTCACAAAATGTTCTCGTCATTTTACAAACAGAAGAATTAACGCGGGAGGTAAGCTGTATTCATGTTCAGAATGTGGGAAAATTTTTACAGATAAATCACATCTTGTTTTACATGGGAGAAGTCACACAGGAGAGAAGCCGTATTCATGTCCACTATGTGAGAAATGTTTTTCACAAATATCAGATCTTGTTATACATGAGAGAATTCACACAGGGGAGAAGCCATACTCATGTTCAGAATGTGGGAAATGTTTTACACAAAAATCAAGTCTTGCTAAACATGTGAGAATTCACACAGGAGAGAAGCCATATTCATGTTCAGAATGTGGGAAATGTTTTAAAGATAGTTCAAGTCTTGTTAGACATGGAAGAATTCACACAGGAGAGAAGCCACATTCATGTTCAGAATGTGGAAAATGTTTTGCTACTAAAGACAAACTTAGGGATCATCAGAGAACTCACACAGGAGAGAAGCCTTATTCATGTTCAGAATGTGGGAAATGTTATACAGATAAATCAAGTCTTGTTATTCATGAGAGAATTCACACAGGAGAGAAACCGTATTCATGTTCAGAATGCAGGAAATGTTTTATAGATAAATCACGTCTTGTTAAACATGAGAGAAGTCACATGGGGAAAAGCCATGTTCATGTTCAGAATGTGGGAAATGTTTTAATAGTATAGGCAAACTTGGGGCTCATCAGAGAAGTCACACAGTGGAAAAGTCGTTTTGATGTTCAGGAGAATCCAGAGTGACAGTAAGGACAATGTGAGTTTTTGTTTTTAAAATAAATGGACATTTTTATATTTGACTTTCATTAAAACAGTATAACAAGATATAGGTGATGGAATTTAACAAAAAAACACTAACAAATTAACTTTGCAGTTAGAAAAAAAAAATGCTAAAGATTTTTTATTTTTTTTGTAAATATCAGAAGTGTATTATCACTACCTTAAACACCTACAATTAGAATCAGGTGTGGAGCACGAAATCACGCACATATGCGGTGGCGAATGGATACATGATTTTTCTGGTAATACCACAGTATTTACCTGCTACATCGTGTACACATTCGTCACTTATGTAAGTAATGTTGCGGCTGGCGATTTCATTTGTTCTTACCCTCAGGTAAGATTCACTTCTGGGAAAGCTTTGTAGCAGAAATTTGTGAAACTGAAAACCATTCCATACAGGGTTGTTTCTGCAGCATGCACATGGATACTAGAAAGCCCCATTCAAATAAATGGGACAGCAGCAGACATTTCTGAAACACTGCTATTTGTGACCTGGAGTTTGACTCATTCCTTCATTTATATTTTACATGTCTTTTTAATACACTCTTGGATTTGGCTAAAAAAGCTGCAAGTGTGATTCCAGCCTTAGAGAGGATCTAGGAGGAATGTGTCTCATTTAAACCTTTGACATTTGGTTTGCCCTTTGTTATTGAAATGTGTGGTATCACCATGCCAGAATGCTCTGAGGCCTTCAGAAAGGTTATGGATGTCTATAATTCAGGAACGGGAAGATGGCCAAAATATTAGATGTCAATCATTCCACTGTCCAGAAAACCATCTACATGTGGAGATTTCAGACAACTGCCAATTGGTCCAGGCCAGTCTGTCTCCGTAAGATCAGCCTGAGAGCAGAACACAAGATGCTGAAATAAGTTTCTGAGAACCCCATAATTTCTTTAAAGATCTACATGAAGATTTTGCCACTCTTGATGTCTACAATTGCAAAAATCAAAACTACATGTGGGTGTGCCAAAAGAAAACCTTAGCTATCCAGAAAAAAACATCAGGGAAAGAGTGAAGTTTGCTCATGAACCCCTTGGAAAAAAGCATGCAACTGTCTGCTATGGAAAGAAGAATCAAAAATGTATTTGTCCCCTGTATCAGAAGACATGTGTAAAGGATCTGCCAGGCACTGCGGGGTTAACTCCCAGAACTAATCAGTCAGCACCTGAGAATACTTCCCTGAGACTGACTCCTGCTTCCACCATTCAGGCTGGCAGGCTTAGGAGTGGGAGAGCCTATCGTAACCTGGCCAGACTCAGCTAGCTCCCGCCCTCGGTCTATTTAAGCCTGCACTTCCTGTCCCTCGGTGCTTGTTATTGCTTGTGTTTCCCTCCTTGTGGTTTCCTGGCCCAGCTACAGCTCCTGCTATTTTTGATCCTGCTCCATACCGACCCTGGCTTACCGACTACTCTTCTGCTTTTCGTTTTGTACCTCGCACACTCCTGGCTTGACTCGGCTCGTTCACCACTCTGGTTGCTCACGGTGTTGCCGTGGGCAACGGCCCCTTTTCCTTGCTTGTGTTCCTTGTATGTTTGTCGTGTTTGTCGTGCACTTACTGAGCGCAGGGACCGCCGCCCAGTTGTACCCCGTCGCCTAGGGCGGGTCGTTGCAAGTAGGCAGGGACAGAGTGGCGGGTAGATTAGGGCTCACTTGTCCGTCTCCCTACCCCCTGCCGTTACAACATGTTTGGCATAAATTATAGACCGCATTTCACCAGAAAAATAACAAAATAACATACAACTTTTTATGGTTTGGGACTGCTAAACCGTATCAGGACCTGGGCAGCTCCTCATCCTAGAATCCACTATGAATTCTACATTGGCAGAGTGCCACGAACCTGGCTGGGAGGATGGGATTCCATTTTGTCAGCTTCTAGTAGCGCTTAAAAGCACCGAGGCGTCGATACTAACAGACCCCCCGGTTTTCATCAGGGACCGACGCAAGGCTGTTTGGACTTCTCTGCGGGGAATCTGCAAATTGGGTGCCTTAAAAGAAGTAGCCTTGAATCGTGCAGATGTTACCACAGATGCAGCTCATGATCAGGATATAATAGCGTGGTCAGGATCACAGGTACAGATGCAGAGGTCAGAGATACAAGCAGAGTCGTAACACAGGAAGTTAGATCAGGTATAGTACAATGCTGGAGCTAGGTAGAAATGACCTGATACTCTGGCACCTGTTGGTGCTCAGAGAGAGGCATATATGGGCTGTCCTATAGTTAGGCGTCATGAATTGGGAACTGCGGGCCCAAGAGAAAAGTCTGGGCTTAGAAGGCACCATGGCATTACCAGGAGGAGGATTTGGCAGCATCCCTGATGTAGCTGCCAGGACAATCCTTTTGGGGTCAACTATAAACTCCGGCTCATAATGTACATCCATTGACGTTCTTGGAACCTGCGCAATAAGTGATGGGTAGATTGAACTGTGAGAATAACCACGACCATCTGGCTTGACGAGGGTTCAGATGTCGATTAGAGTGTAGGTACAGGAGATGCTTATGATCGGTATAATTCGTAACAGGATGTGAGGCTCCTTCCAGTAGGTGCCTCCATTCCTCTAAAACAAGCTTGATGGCTAGGAGTTCTTTGTTCCCGATCCCATAATTCTTCTCCGTGGGAGAGAAACTTCTGGAAAAGAACCCACAGGAGTGCATTCTTTCCGAGACCTGCCGTTGGGACAGAACACCTCCCACAGCGAAGGAGGAGGCATCCACTTCCAGGAAGAAGGGAAGAGACAAATCAGGCTGGTTGAGGATTGGAGCAGAGAGGAACTCTGCTGTCAACTGATTTAATCCTTGATTGGCCTCTGGAGTCCACAGTTTGGGATCGGCCGACTTACGGGTGAGGGCTGCAATCGGGGCTATCAAGGAGGAGAATCCCTGAATAAATCGCCGGTAATAGTTGGCCAACCTCTGAACGGCCTTTAGCCTACTGGGTTGCGGCCAGTCTTGAATAGCCTCTACCTTGACTGGATCCATCTTGAGTCTGGTGCCCGACTAAATGTATCCCAGAAATGGAACAGAGGATTGCTCGAAGAGACACTTCTCCAGTTTACAATAAAGCGGATTGTCTCTCAGTTGGGTTAGGACATGGCAAACGTGGTTGCGGTGATCCGAAAGTGAACGGGAAAAGATCAAGATGTCGTCCAGATAAAGGACAATGAAGTGGTACAGCATGTCACAGAAAATCTTATTTATTAAACTCTGGAACACTGCGGGTGCATTACTCAGGCCGAAGGGCATGACTAAGTACTCGTAATGGCCATTCCTGGTGTTAAAGGCCATCTTCCATTCATCGCCAGGCTTGATGCGGATGAGATTGTAAGCGCCTCGCAGATCGAGCTTAGTGAACACTGTTGAACCACGTATCCGGTCAAATGCAGATACTTATCCTATAACATGTCATAATGACATGTCATAAGTTTTTATTGGTAGGGATCCGAGCATGGAGACCCCTACCAATCTTTAAAACGAAGCGGCAGAAGTGCTCGTGTGAGCGCTCAGCTGCTTCGTTTCTGTTTGGCTTTTTCCGGAAAGCTGATGTATCGGAGTACGAGCTCATAGACTTTCTATTGAGCCCGTACTCAGATACATTGTTTTCCGGAAAAAGAGGAACAGAAATGCAGCGGCTGAGCGCTCACACGAGCGCTTCTGCCACTTCATTTTAGCGATTGGTGGGGGTCTAAGTGCTCGGACCCCCCAATCAAAACTTATGACATGTCAGAAGTTTGTTGAACGTTTAGTTACCCTTTAAAGTAGGCTTTGGATCATGGCAATACAAGTAAACCCACCAAGGAATGGCCAAAAAAAAAAAAAAGAAATGGAGGATTCTTGAATTGCCAAGTGAATGCCTAGTTCTAAATGTTAGCAAGATGCTGGGGGGGGGGGGGGGGTGAAAACTAGTTTTGCATGCTCCCCATGAAAGAGTAGGAAACAAAATCTCCCATATAAGAGACTACTAAACCGTAAAGCCTCATTTACATTTGCATATTTTGGTTAGTATTTTGCATCAGTATTTGTAAGGCATAACTAGTACTAGGTCCAAAGCATGGAAGACATGCAAATCTTTCCATTATACTTTTCTCTGCTTAAGTTCCGTCCCCAGTTTTGGCTTACAAATACTGATGCCAAATGGTAGCCAAAATACAGTGTGAATGAGGCCTTATAAAGGGGCAGAACCAGGTAATTGAGCCATAGAAGGAAGTGGCATATCTGTGAGGTATTTTTTTAAATCTTTTTATACTGTATGAATGAACATTAAATATTGATGCACATGTCAAAATATGTAAAGAAAAAAAGATTACATGGGGTGTCCTTACGTGACTGAAGTCGGAGATTTCAGGCTCCGTACACGTGTACTTTTGAAGGGTATGATAATGATTGTGAGTAAGCCCAAAACGACATTAGTGTTTTACCTTACACTTGAAAAAACTTTGTAGTTGTGTTACCATCCACAGAGCAGGTTTTTACATGAACTACCGTTCCTATTCTGACACAGCCACAATGATCTCCCATCATTTTACACTAAACCTTATGTGTAACGTGTTGTTAGAATTTTTTTTTTTTAATAAAGTGCTTGTTTTATTCTCCGTGTTTGTTGAATTAGGTTTCATCAATGTACCTAAAAAGGGTTGTCTGTCTGTCTCTGTTTACAAAGCAATGATGTCACATCACATGGTGAAGATTGGCTGCCTTGGAGACAAGACATGGTGCCATCACGCCTCATAATCATAGGGAAGCAGGAAGCTGCAATGTGCGAATAGAGCAGAATAAAGGAGTATTTCCAACGCAGGATGTGCCATAAATTGCTGGTAGATGGAGGTGGTACCCGCACCTATGTGGAAAATAGGGGTCCCCTGACCTGCCTGATGAGTCGACTGCTGCATCATGGCGGAGAATTATTGGAGAAGTGGCTGTGCATGGGCATATACTAGATCCTCAGATACTCAAATCTGGATGTTTCCATCTGAGGAAGTCTGCAACCATGTTTTCTGATCCTTTTAGATGGACAAATGAGAAGAACTGATTTTACCTTGGCCCAGATGACATACAGTTAGGTCCAGAATTATTTGGCCAGTGACACAATCCTCATAATTTGGGCTCTATATGCCACCACATTGGATTTGAAATGAAACAATTGAGATGCAATTGAACTGTAGACTTTCAGGTTTAATTCAAGGGGTTGAACAAAAATATCCTGTGAAACGTTTAGGAATTGCAACCATTTTTATTACACAGTGAAGAGTACATCAGGGTATATGTAATCTGTGAGGAGTACATCAGGATATATGTAATCTGTGAGGAGTACATCAGGATATATGTAATCTGTGAGGAGTATATCAGGGTATATGTAAGATGAGGAGTACATCAGGGTATATGTAAGATGAGGAGTACATCAGGGTATATGTAATCTGTGAGGAGTACATCAGGGTATATGTAATATGTGAGGAGTACATCAGGATATATATATAATCTGTGAGGAGTACATCAGGATATATGTAATCTGTGAAGAGTACATCAGGGTATATGTAATCTGTGAGGAGTACATCAGGGAATATGTAATATGTGAGGAGTACATAAGGTTATATGTAATATGTGAGGAGTACATCAGGATATATGTAATCTGTGAGGAGTACATCAGGGTATATGTAAACTGTGAGGAGTACATCAGGGTATATGTAATCTGTGAGGAGTACATCAGGGAATATGTAATATGTGAGGAGTACATAAGGTTATATGTAATATGTGAGGAGTACATCAGGGTATATGTAATCTGTGAAGAGTACATCAGGGTATGTGTAATATGTGAGGAGTACATCAGGGTATATGTAATATGTGAGGAGTACATCAGGGTATATGTAATCTGTGAGGAGTACATCAGGGTATATGTAATATGTGCGGAGAACATCAGGGTATATGTAATCTGTGAGGAGTACATCAGGGTATATGTAATATGTGCGGAGTACATCAGGGTATATGTAATATGTGAGGAGTACATCAGGGTATATGTAAGATGTGAGGAGTACATCAGGGTATATGTAATATGTGAGGAGTACATCAGGGTATATGTAAGATGTGAGGAGTACATCAGGGTATATGTAATCTGTGAGGAGTACATCAGGGTATATGTAATATGTGAGGAGTACATCAGGGTATATGTAATCTGTGAGGAGTACATCAGGGTATATGTAATCTGTGAGGAGTACATCAGGGTATATGTAATCTGTGCGGCGTACATCAGGGTAAATGTAATATGTGAGGAGTACATCAGGGTATATGTAATCTGTGAGGAGTACATCAGGGTATATGTAATATGTGAGGAGTACATCAGGGTATATGTAATCTGTGAGGAGTACATCAGGGTATATGTAATCTGTGAGGAGTACATCAGGGTATATGTAAGATGTGAGGAGTACATTAGGGTATATGTAATCTGTGAGAAGTACATCAGGGTATATGTAAGTTGGGCGGAGTACATCAGGGTATATGTAATCTGTGAGGAGTACATCAGGGTATATGTAATATGTGAGGAGTAAATCAGGTTATATGTAATCTGTGAGGAGTACATCAGGGTATATGTAATATGTGAGGAGTACATCAGGGTATATGTAATCTGTGCGGGGTACATCAGGGTATATGTAATATGTGAGGAGTACATCAGGGTATATGTAATATGTGAGGAGTACATCAGGGTATATGTAATATGTGAGGAGTACATCAGGGTATATGTAATATGTGAGGAGTACATCAGGGTATATGCAAGCTGTGAGGAGTACATCAGGGTATATGTAATATGTGAGGAGTACATCAGGGTATATGTAATCTGTAAGGAGTACATCAGGGTATATGTAATATGTGAGGAGTACATCAGGATATATGTAATATGTGAGGAGTACATCAGGGTATATGTAATCTGTGAGGCGTACATCAGGGTATATGTAATCTGTGAGGAGTACATCAGGGTATATGTAATCTGTGAGGAGTACATCAGGGTATATGTAAGATGTGAGGAGTACATCAGGGTATATGTAATATGTGAGGAGTACATCAGGATATATGTAATATGTGAGGAGTACATCAGGGTATATGTAATCTGTGCGGAGAACATCAGGGTATATGTAATCTGTGAGGAGTACATCAGGGTATATGTAAGATGTGAGGAGTACATTAGGGTATATGTAATCTGTGAGGAGTACATCAGGGTATATGTAAGTTGGGCGGAGTACATCAGGGTATATGTAATCTGTGAGGAGTACATCAGGGTATATGTAATATGTGAGGAGTACATCAGGTTATATGTAATCTGTGAGGAGTACATCAGGGTATATGTAATATGTGAGGAGTACATCAGGGTATATGTAATCTGTGAGGAGTACATCAGGTTATATGTAATCTGTGAGGAGTACATCAGGGTATATGTAATATGTGAGGAGTACATCAGGGTATATGTAATCTGTGCGGGGTACATCAGGGTATATGTAATATGTGAGGAGTACATCAGGGTATATGTAATCTGTGAGGAGTACATCAGGGTATATGTAATATGTGAGGAGTACATCAGGATATATGTAATATGTGAGGAGTACATCAGGGTATATGTAATCTGTGAGGAGTACATCAGGGTATATGTAATATGTGAGGAGTACATCAGGGTATATGTAATATGTGAGGAGTACATAAGGTTATATGTAATATGTGAGGAGTACATCAGGGTATATGTAGTCTGTGAGGAGTACATCAGGGTATATGTAATCTGTGAGGAGTACATCAGGGTATATGTAATCTGTGAGGAGTACATCAGGGTATATGTAATCTGTGAGGAGTACATCAGGGTATATGTAATATGTGAGGAGTACATCAGGATATATGTAATATGTGAGGAGTACATCAGGATATATGTAATATGTGAGGAGTACATCAGGTTATATGTAATCTGTGAGGAGTACATCAGGATATATGTAATATGTGAGGAGTACATCAGGGTATATGTAATATGTGAGGAGTACATCAGGGTATATGTAATATGTGAGGAGTACATCAGGGTATATGTAATCTGTGAGGAGTACATCAGGATATATGTAATCTGTGTGGAGTACATCAGGGTATATGTAATATGTGAGGAGTACATCAGGATATATGTAATATGTGAGGAGTACATCAGGGTATATGTAATCTGTGCGGAGAACATCAGGGTATATGTAATCTGTGAGGAGTACATCAGGGTATATGTAAGATGTGAGGAGTACATCAGGGTATATGTAATCTGTGAGGAGTACATCAGGGTATATGTAATATGTGAGGAGTACATCAGGATATATGTAATCTGTGAGGAGTACATCAGGGTATATGTAATATGTGAGGAGTACATCAGGGTATATGTAATCTGTGAGGAGTACATCAGGGTATATGTAATCTGTGAGGAGTACATCAGGGTATATGTAATCTGTGCGGCGTACATCAGGGTAAATGTAATATGTGAGGAGTACATCAGGGTATATGTAATATGTGAGGAGTACATCAGGGTATATGTAAGCTGTGAGGAGTACATCAGGGTATATGTAATCTGTGCGGCGTACATCAGGGTAAATGTAATATGTGCGGAGAACATCAGGGTATATGTAATCTGTGAGGAGTACATCAGGGTATATGTAATATGTGCGGAGTACATCAGGGTATATGTAATATGTGAGGAGTACATCAGGGTATATGTAAGATGTGAGGAGTACATCAGGGTATATGTAATATGTGAGGAGTACATCAGGGTATATGTAAGATGTGAGGAGTACATCAGGGTATATGTAATCTGTGAGGAGTACATCAGGGTATATGTAATATGTAAGGAGTACATCAGGGTATATGTAATCTGTGAGGAGTACATCAGGGTATATGTAATCTGTGAGGAGTACATCAGGGTATATGTAATCTGTGCGGCGTACATCAGGGTAAATGTAATATGTGAGGAGTACATCAGGGTATATGTAATCTGTGAGGAGTACATCAGGGTATATGTAATATGTGAGGAGTACATCAGGGTATATGTAATCTGTGAGGAGTACATCAGGGTATATGTAATCTGTGAGGAGTACATCAGGGTATATGTAAGATGTGAGGAGTACATTAGGGTATATGTAATCTGTGAGGAGTACATCAGGGTATATGTAAGTTGGGCGGAGTACATCAGGGTATATGTAATCTGTGAGGAGTACATCAGGGTATATGTAATATGTGAGGAGTACATCAGGTTATATGTAATCTGTGAGGAGTACATCAGGGTATATGTAATATGTGAGGAGTACATCAGGGTATATGTAATCTGTGCGGGGTACATCAGGGTATATGTAATCTGTGAGGAGTACATCAGGGTATATGTAATCTGTGTGGAGTACATCAGGGTATATGTAATATGTGAGGAGTACATCAGGGTATATGTAATATGTGAGGAGTACATCAGGGTATATGTAATATGTGAGGAGTACATCAGGGTATATGTAATATGTGAGGAGTACATCAGGGTATATGCAAGCTGTGAGGAGTACATCAGGGTATATGTAATATGTGAGGAGTACATCAGGGTATATGTAATCTGTAAGGAGTACATCAGGGTATATGTAATATGTGAGGAGTACATCAGGATATATGTAATATGTGAGGAGTACATCAGGGTATATGTAATCTGTGAGGCGTACATCAGGGTATATGTAATCTGTGAGGAGTACATCAGGGTATATGTAATCTGTGAGGAGTACATCAGGGTATATGTAAGATGTGAGGAGTACATCAGGGTATATGTAATATGTGAGGAGTACATCAGGATATATGTAATATGTGAGGAGTACATCAGGGTATATGTAATCTGTGCGGAGAACATCAGGGTATATGTAATCTGTGAGGAGTACATCAGGGTATATGTAAAATGTGAGGAGTACATTAGGGTATATGTAATCTGTGAGGAGTACATCAGGGTATATGTAAGTTGGGCGGAGTACATCAGGGTATATGTAATCTGTGAGGAGTACATCAGGGTATATGTAATATGTGAGGAGTACATCAGGTTATATGTAATCTGTGAGGAGTACATCAGGGTATATGTAATATGTGAGGAGTACATCAGGGTATATGTAATCTGTGAGGAGTACATCAGGTTATATGTAATCTGTGAGGAGTACATCAGGGTATATGTAATATGTGAGGAGTACATCAGGGTATATGTAATCTGTGCGGGGTACATCAGGGTATATGTAATATGTGAGGAGTACATCAGGGTATATGTAATCTGTGAGGAGTACATCAGGGTATATGTAATATGTGAGGAGTACATCAGGATATATGTAATATGTGAGGAGTACATCAGGGTATATGTAATCTGTGAGGAGTACATCAGGGTATATGTAATATGTGAGGAGTACATCAGGGTATATGTAATATGTGAGGAGTACATAAGGTTATATGTAATATGTGAGGAGTACATCAGGGTATATGTAGTCTGTGAGGAGTACATCAGGGTATATGTAATCTGTGAGGAGTACATCAGGGTATATGTAATCTGTGAGGAGTACATCAGGGTATATGTAATCTGTGAGGAGTACATCAGGGTATATGTAATATGTGAAGAGTACATCAGGATATATGTAATATGTGAGGAGTACATCAGGATATATGTAATATGTGAGGAGTACATCAGGTTATATGTAATCTGTGAGGAGTACATCAGGATATATGTAATATGTGAGGAGTACATCAGGGTATATGTAATATGTGAGGAGTACATCAGGGTATATGTAATATGTGAGGAGTACATCAGGGTATATGTAATCTGTGAGGAGTACATCAGGGTATATGTAATCTGTGTGGAGTACATCAGGGTATATGTAATATGTGAGGAGTACATCAGGATATATGTAATATGTGAGGAGTACATCAGGGTATATGTAATCTGTGCGGAGAACATCAGGGTATATGTAATCTGTGAGGAGTACATCAGGGTATATGTAAGATGTGAGGAGTACATCAGGGTATATGTAATCTGTGAGGAGTACATCAGGGTATATGTAATATGTGAGGAGTACATCAGGATATATGTAATCTGTGAGGAGTACATCAGGGTATATGTAATATGTGAGGAGTACATCAGGGTATATGTAATCTGTGAGGAGTACATCAGGGTATATGTAATCTGTGAGGAGTACATCAGGGTATATGTAATCTGTGCGGCGTACATCAGGGTAAATGTAATATGTGAGGAGTACATCAGGGTATATGTAATATGTGAGGAGTACATCAGGGTATATGTAAGCTGTGAGGAGTACATCAGGGTATATGTAATCTGTGCGGCGTACATCAGGGTAAATGTAATATGTGAGGAGTACATCAGGGTATATGTAATATGTGAGGAGTACATCAGGGTATATGTAATCTGTGAGGAGTACATCAGGATATATGTACATCAGTGATATATTCTGCAGATTATTACACCACTGACCTCTCTACAGATCTGCAGAACATTGCTCTGTCCTCTCCACCTCCTGACAGATACAGAGTGATATATTCTGCAGATTATTACACCACTGACCTCTCTACAGATCTGCAGAACATTGCTCTGTCCTCTACACCTCCTGAGAGATACATAGTGATATATTCTGCAGATTATTACACCACTGACCTGTCTACAGATCTGCAGAACATTGCTCTGTCCTCTACTGACAGATACATAGTGATATATTCTGCAGATTATTACAACACTGTCCTCTCTACAGATCTGCAGAACATTGCTCTGTCCTCTACTGACAGATACATAGTGATATATTCTGCAGATTATTACACTACTGACCTCTCTACAGATCTGCAGAACATTGCTCTGTTCTCTACTGACAGATACAGAGTGATATATTCTGCAGATTATTACACCACTGACCTCTCTACAGATCTGCAGAACATTGCTCTGTCCTCTACTGACAGATACATAGTGATATATTCTGCAGATTATTACACCACTGACCTCTCTACAGATCTGCAGAACATTGCTCTGTCCTCTCCACCTCCTGACAGATACATAGTGATATATTCTGCAGATTATTACACCACTGACCTGTCTAGAGATCTGCAGAACATTGCTCTGTCCTCTACTGACAGATACAGAGTGATATATTCTGCAGATTATTACCACTGACCTCTCTACAGATCTGCAGAACATTGCTCTGTCCTCTCCACCTCCTGACAGATACAGATTGATATATTCTGCAGATTATTACACCACTGACCTCTCTACAGATCTGCAGAACATTGCTGTCCTCTACTGACAGATACAGAGTGATATATTCTGCAGATTATTACACCACTGACCTGTCTACAGATCTGCAGAACATTGCTCTGTCCTCTACTGACAGATACAGAGTGATATATTCTGCAGATTATTACACCACTGACCTCTCTACAGATCTGCAGAACATTGCTCTGTCCTCTACTGACAGATACATAGTGATATATTCTGCAGATTATTACACCACTGACCTCTCTAGATATCTGCAGAACATTGCTCTGTCCTCTACTGACAGATACATAGTGATATATTCTGCAGATTATTACACCACTGACCTCCCTAGAGATCTGCAGAACATTGCTCTGTCCTCTACTGACAGATACATAGTGATATATTCTGCAGATTATTACACCACTGACCTGTCTACAGATCTGCAGAACATTGCTCTGTCCTCTCCACCTCCTGACAGATATATAGTGATATATTCTGCAGAGTATTACACCACTGACCTCTCTACAGATCTGCAGAACATTGCTCTGACCTCTACTGACAGATACAGAGTGATATATTCTGCAGATTATTACACCACTGACCTCTCTACAGATCTGCAGAACATTGCTCTGTCCTCTCCACCTCCTGACAGATACAGAGTGATATATTCTGCAGATTATTACACCACTGACCTCTCTAGATATCTGCAGAACATTGCTCTGTCCTCTACTGACAGATACAGAGTGATATATTCTGCAGATTATTACACCACTGACCTCTCTAGAGATCTGCAGAACATTGCTCTGTCCTCTACTGACAGATACATAGTGATATATTCTGCAGATTATTACACCACTGACCTCTCTACAGATCTGCAGAACATTGCTCCTGTATCACATGACAGATATATGGTGATATATTCTGCAGATTATTACACCACTGACCTCTCTACAGATCTGCAGAACATCGCTCTTCTACCTCCTGACAGATACAGAGTGATATATCCTGCAGATTATTACACCACTGACCTCTCTAGATATCTGCAGAACATTGCTCTGTCCTCTACTGACAGATACATAGTGATATATTCTGCAGATTATTACACCACTGACCTCTCTACAGATCTGCAGAACATCGCTCTTCTACCTCCTGACAGATACAGAGTGATATATTCTGCAGATTATTACACCACTGACCTCTCTAGAGATCTGCAGAACATTGCTCTGTCCTCTACTGACAGATACATAGTGATATATTCTGCAGATTATTACACCACTGACCTCTCTACAGATCTGCAGAACATTGCTCCTGTATCACATGACAGATATATGGTGATATATTCTGCAGATTATTACACCACTGACCTCTCTAGATATCTGCAGAACATTGCTCTGTCCTCTACTGACAGATACAGAGTGATATATTCTGCAGATTATTACACCACTACCCTCTCTACAGAGCTGCAGAACATTGCTCTGTCCTCTCCACCTCCTGACAGATACAGAGTGATATATTCTGCAGATTATTACACCACTGACCTCTCTACAGATCTGCAGAACATTGCTCTGTCCTCTACTGACAGATACATAGTGATATATTCTGCAGATTATTACACCACTGACCTCTCTACAGATCTGCAGAACATTGCTCTGTCCTCTCCACCTCCTGACAGATACATAGTGATGTATTCTGCAGATTATTACACCACTGACCTCTATACAGATCTGCAGAACATTGCTCTGTCCTCTTCACCTCCTGACAGATACAGAGTGATATATTCTGCAGATTATTACACCACTGACCTCTCTACAGATCTGCAGAACATTGCTCTGTCCTCCACTGACAGATACAGAGTGATATATTCTGCAGATTATTACACCACTGACCTCTCTACAGATCTGCAGAACATTGCTCTGTCCTCTACTGACAGATACAGAGTGATATATTCTGCAGATTATTACACCACTGACCTCTCTACAGATCTGCAGAACATTGCTCTGTCCTCTACTGACAGATACATAGTGATATATTCTGCAGATTATTACAATACTGTCCTCTCTACAGATCTGCAGAACATTGCTCTGTCCTCTACTGACAGATACATAGTGATATATTCTGCAGATTATTACACCACTGACCTCTCTACAGATCTGCAGAACATTGCTCTGTCCTCTACTGACAGATACAGAGTGATATATTCTGCAGATTATTACACCACTGACCTCTCTACAGATCTGCAGAACATTGCTCTGTCCTCTCCACCTCCTGACAGATACATAGTGATATATTCTGCAGATTATTACACCACTGACCTCTCTAGAGATCTGCAGAACATTGCTCTGTCCTCTACTGACAGATACATAGTGATATATTCTGCAGATTATTACACCACTGACCTCTCTACAGATCTGCAGAACATTGCTCTGTCCTCTACTGACAGATACATAGTGATATATTCTGCAGATTATTACAACACTGTCCTCTCTACAGATCTGCAGAACATTGCTCTGTCCTCTACTGACAGATACATAGTGATATATTCTGCAGATTATTACACCACTGACCTCTCTACAGATCTGCAGAACATTGCTCTGTCCTCTACTGACAGATACAGAGTGATATATTCTGAAGATTATTACACCACTGACCTCTCTACAGATCTGCAGAACATTGCTCTGTCCTCTCCACCTCCTGACAGATACATAGTGATATATTCTGCAGATTATTACACCACTGACCTCTCTAGAGATCTGCAGAACATTGCTCTGTCCTCTACTGACAGATACATAGTGATATATTCTGCAGATTATTACACCACTGACCTCTCTACAGATCTGCAGAACATTGCTCTGTCCTCTACTGACAGATACATAGTGATATATTCTGCAGATTATTACACCACTGACCTGTCTACAGATCTGCAGAACATTGCTCCTGTATCACATGACAGATACAGAGTGATATATTCTGCAGATTATTACACCACTGACCTCTCTACAGATCTGCAGAACATTGCTCTGTCCTCTCCACCTCCTGACAGATACATAGTGATATATTCTGCAGATTATTACACCACTGACCTGTCTAGAGATCTGCACAACATTGCTCTGTCCTCTACTGACAGATACAGAGTGATATATTCTGCAGATTATTACACCACTGACCTCTCTACAGATCTGCAGAACATTGCTCTGTCCTCTACTGACAGATACATAGTGATATATTCTGCAGATTATTACACCACTGACCTCTCTACAGATCTGCAGAACATTGCTCCTCTACCTCCTGATAGATACAGAGTGATATATTCTGCAGATTATTACACCACTGACCTCTCTACAGATCTGCAGAACATTGCTCTGTCCTCTCCACCTCCTGACAGATACATAGTGATATATTCTGCAGATTATTACACCACTGACCTCTCTACAGATCTGCAGAACATTGCTCTGTCCTCTACTGACAGATACAGAGTGATATATTCTGCAGATTATTACACCACTGACCTCTCTACAGATCTGCAGAACATTGCTCTGTCCTCTCCACCTCCTGACAGATACATAGTGATATATTCTGCAGATTATTACCACTGACCTCTCTACAGATCTGCAGAACATTGCTCTGTCCTCTCCACCTCCTGACAGATACAGAGTGATATATTCTGCAGATTATTACACCACTGACCTCTCTACAGATCTGCAGAACATTGCTCTGTCCTCTACTGACAGATACATAGTGATATATTCTGCAGATTATTACACCACTGACCTCTCTACAGATCTGCAGAACATTGCTCTGTCCTCTACTGACAGATACAGAGTGATATATTCTGCAGATTATTACACCACTGACCTCTCTACAGATCTGCAGAACATTGCTCTGTCCTCTACTGACAGATACAGAGTGATATATTCTGCAGATTATTACACCACTGACCTCTCTAGATATCTGCAGAACATTGCTCTGTCCTCTACTGACAGATACAGAGTGATATATTCTGCAGATTATTACACCACTGACCTCTCTACAGATCTGCAGAACATTGCTCTGTCCTCTACTGACAGATACATAGTGATATATTCTGCAGATTATTACACCACTGACCTGTCTACAGATCTGCAGAACATTGCTCTGTCCTCTCCACCTCCTGACAGATACAGAGTGATATATTCTGCAGATTATTACACCACTGACCTCTCTAGAGATCTGCAGAACATTGCTCTGTCCTCTACTGACAGATACATAGTGATATATTCTGCAGATTATTACACCACTGACCTGTCTACAGATCTGCAGAACATTGCTCTGTCCTCTCCACCTCCTGACAGATACAGAGTGATATATTCTGCAGATTATTACACCACTGACCTCTCTAGAGATCTGCAGAACATTGCTCTGTCCTCTACTGACAGATACATAGTGATATATTCTGCAGATTATTACACCACTGACCTGTCTACAGATCTGCAGAACATTGCTCTGTCCTCTCCACCTCCTGACAGATATATAGTGATATATTCTGCAGAGTATTACACCACTGACCTCTCTACAGATCTGCAGAACATTGCTCTGTCCTCTACTGACAGATACAGAGTGATATATTCTGCAGATTATTACACCACTGACCTCTCTACAGATCTGCAGAACATTGCTCTGTCCTCTCCACCTCCTGACAGATACAGAGTGATATATTCTGCAGATTATTACACCACTGACCTCTCTAGATATCTGCAGAACATTGCTCTGTCCTCTACTGACAGATACAGAGTGATATATTCTGCAGATTATTACACCACTGACCTCTCTACAGATCTGCAGAACATTGCTCTGTCCTCTACTGACAGATACAGAGTGATATATTCTGCAGAGTATTACACCACTGACCTCTCTACAGAACTGCAGAACATTGCTCCTGTATCACATGACAGATATATGGTGATATATTCTGCAGATTATTACACCACTGACCTCTCTAGATATCTGCAGAACATTGCTCTGTCCTCTACTGACAGATACAGAGTGATATATTCTGCAGATTATTACACCACTGACCTCTCTACAGATCTGCAGAACATTGCTCTGTCCTCTACTGACAGATACATAGTGATATATTCTGCAGATTATTACACCACTGACCTCTACAGATCTGCAGAACATTGCTCTGTCCTCTACTGACAGATACATAGTGATATATTCTGCAGATTATTACACCACTGTCCTCTCTAGATATCTGCAGAACATTGCTCTGTCCTCTCCACCTCCTGACAGATACAGAGTGATATATTCTGCAGATTATTACACCACTGACTTCTCTACAGATCTGCAGAACATTGCTCTGTCCTCTACTGACAGATACATAGTGATATATTCTGCAGATTATTACACCACTGACCTGTCTACAGATCTGCAGAACATTGCTCTGTCCTCTCCACCTCCTGACAGATATATAGTGATATATTCTGCAGAGTATTACACCACTGACCTCTCTAGAGATCTGCAGAACATTGCTCTGTCCTCTACTGACAGATACAGAGTGATATATTCTGCAGATTATTACACCACTGACCTCTCTACAGATCTGCAGAACATTGCTCTGTCCTCTCCACCTCCTGACAGATACAGAGTGATATATTCTGCAGATTATTACACCACTGACCTCTCTACAGATCTGCAGAACATTGCTCTGTCCTCTACTGACAGATACAGAGTGATATATTCTGCAGATTATTACACCACTGACCTCTCTACAGATCTGCAGAACATTGCTCTGTCCTCTACTGACAGATACAGAGTGATATATTCTGCAGATTATTACACCACTGACCTCTCTAGAGATCTGCAGAACATTGCTCTGTCCTCTACTGACATACATAGTGATATATTCTGCAGATTATTACACCACTGACCTCTCTAGATATCTGCAGAACATTGCTCTGTCCTCTACTGACAGATACAGAGTGATATATTCTGCAGATTATTACACCACTGACCTCTCTAGAGATCTGCAGAACATTGCTCTGTCCTCTACTGACAGATACATAGTGATATATTCTGCAGATTATTACACCACTGACCTCTCTACAGATCTGCAGAACATCGCTCCTCTACCTCCTGACAGATACAGAGTGATATATTCTGCAGATTATTACACCACTGACCTCTCTAGATATCTGCAGAACATTGCTCTGTCCTCTACTGACAGATACAGAGTGATATATTCTGCAGATTATTACACCACTGACCTCTCTACAGATCTGCAGAACATTGCTCTGTCCTCTACTGACAGATACATAGTGATATATTCTGCAGATTATTACACCACTGACCTCTCTACAGATCTGCAGAACATTGCTCCTGTATCACATGACAGATATATGGTGATATATTCTGCAGATTATTACACCACTGACCTCTCTAGATATCTGCAGAACATTGCTCTGTCCTCTACTGACAGATACAGAGTGATATATTCTGCAGATTATTACACCACTACCCTCTCTACAGATCTGCAGAACATTGCTCTGTCCTCTCCACCTCCTGACAGATATATAGTGATATAATCTGCAGAGTATTACACCACTGACCTCTCTACAGATCTGCAGAACATTGCTCCTGTATCACATGACAGATATATGGTGATATATTCTGCAGATTATTACACCACTGACCTCTCTAGATATCTGCAGAACATTGCTCTGTCCTCTACTGACAGATACAGAGTGATATATTCTGCAGATTATTACACCACTGACCTCTCTACAGATCTGCAAAACATTGCTCTGTCCTCTACTGACAGATACAGAGTGATATATTCTGCAGATTATTACACCACTGACCTCTCTAGAGATCTGCAGAACATTGCTCTGTCCTCTCCACCTCCTGACAGATACATAGTGATATATTCTGCAGATTATTACACCACTGACCTCTCTACAGATCTGCAGAACATTGCTCTGTCCTCTACTGACAGATACATAGTGATATATTCTGCAGATTATTACAACACTGTCCTCTCTACAGATCTGCAGAACATTGCTCTGTCCTCTACTGACAGATACAGAGTGATATATTCTGCAGATTATTACACCACTGACCTCTCTACAGATCTGCAGAACATTGCTCTGTCCTCTACTGACAGATACATAGTGATATATTCTGCAGATTATTACACCACTGACCTCTCTACAGATCTGCAGACCATTGCTCTGTCCTCTACTGACAGATACAGAGTGATATATTCTGCAGATTATTACACCACTGACCTCTCTACAGATCTGCAGAACATTGCTCTGTCCTCTACTGACAGATACATAGTGATATATTCTGCAGATTATTACACCACTGACCTGTCTACAGATCTGCAGAACATTGCTCCTGTATCACATGACAGATACAGAGTGATATATTCTGCAGATTATTACACCACTGACCTCTCTACAGATCTGCAGAACATTGCTCTGTCCTCTCCACCTCCTGACAGATACATAGTGATATATTCTGCAGATTATTACACCACTGACCTGTCTAGAGATCTGCAGAACATTGCTCTGTCCTCTACTGACAGATACAGAGTGATATATTCTGCAGATTATTACCACTGACCTCTCTACAGATCTGCAGAACATTGCTCTGTCCTCTACTGACAGATACAGAGTGATATATTCTGCAGATTATTACACCACTGACCTCTCTACAGACCTGCAGAACATTGCTCTGTCCTCTCCACCTCCTGACAGATACAGAGTGATATATTCTGCAGATTATTACACCACTGACCTGTCTAGAGATCTGCAGAACATTGCTCTGTCCTCTACTGACAGATACAGAGTGATATATTCTGCAGATTATTACCACTGACCTCTCTACAGATCTGCAGAACATTGCTCTGTCCTCTACTGACAGATACAGAGTGATATATTCTGCAGATTATTACCACTGACCTCTCTACAGATCTGCAGAACATTGCTCTGTCCTCTACTGACAGATACAGAGTGATATATTCTGCAGATTATTACACCACTGACCTCTCTACAGATCTGCAGAACATTGCTCTGTCCTCTACTGACAGATACAGAGTGATATATTCTGCAGATTATTACACCACTGACCTCTCTAGAGATCTGCAGAACATTGCTCTGTCCTCTACTGACAGATACAGAGTGATATATTCTGCAGATTATTACACCACTGACCTCTACAGATCTGCAGAACATTGCTCTGTCCTCTCCACCTCCTGACAGATACAGAGTGATATATTCTGCAGATTATTACACCACTGACCTGTCTAGAGATCTGCAGAACATTGCTCTGTCCTCTACTGACAGATACAGAGTGATATATTCTGCAGATTATTACACCACTGTCCTCTCTACAGATCTGCAGAACATTGCTCCTGTATCACATGACAGATATATGGTGATATATTCTGCAGATTATTACACCACTGACCTCTCTAGAGATCTGCAGAACATTGCTCTGTCCTCTACTGACAGATACATAGTGATATATTCTGCAGATTATTACACCACTGACCTCTCTACAGATCTGCAGAACATTGCTCTGTCCTCTACTGACAGATACAGAGTGATATATTCTGCAGAGTATTACACCACTGACCTCTCTACAGATCTGCAGAACATTGCTCCTGTATCACATGACAGATATATGGTGATATATTCTGCAGATTATTACACCACTGACCTCTGTAGATATCTGCAGAACATTGCTCTGTCCTCTACTGACAGATACAGAGTGATATATTCTGCAGATTATTACACCACTGACCTCTCTACAGATCTGCAGAACATTGCTCTGTCCTCTACTGACAGATACATAGTGATATATTCTGCAGATTATTACACCACTGACCTCTACAGATCTGCAGAACATTGCTCTGTCCTCTACTAACAGATACATAGTGATATATTCTGCAGAGTATTACACCACTGACCTCTCTAGATATCTGCAGAACATTGCTCTGTCCTCTACTGACAGATACAGAGTGATATATTCTGCAGAGTATTACACCACTGTCCTCTCTAGATATCTGCAGAACATTGCTCTGTCCTCTACTGACAGATACAGTGTGATATATTCTGCAGAGTATTACACCACTGACCTCTCTACAGATCTGCAGAACATTGCTCTGTCCTCTACTGACAGATACAGAGTGATATATTCTGCAGATTATTACACCACTGACCTCTCTAG